>NW_028261396.1:3751257-3766257 GCF_051295495.1 Thamnophis sirtalis
TGTGGGGCCCAGCATCATCACATCTGCAAGATGGCCTTTTCCCTCCCCCCCTTTTTTTAAACTTAAATAAAATGTTTCATCAGCCAATTTAATTCCATAGATATCCTGCCACAAAATATCCTCGGGGGAACCATCATTACTGAGAAAGAAAGAAAGAAAGAAAGAAAGAAAGAAAGAAAGAAAGAAAGAAGGAAGGAAAGAAAGAAAGAAAGAAAGAAAGAAAGAAAGACAGGAGGGTGGAAGGTAGAGAAGGAAGGAAGGAAAGAAGGAAAAGAAGAAAAGAAGAAAAGAAGGAAGAAGGAAGGAAGGAAGAAGGAAGGAAGGAAGAAGGAAGGAAAGAAGGAAAGAAGGGAAGGAAGGAAAGAATGGAAAGTATTTACCTATTTTATCAAATTTAGAAACTGCCCATCACTCTCACAGAGGGGCTCTGGGTGGTTTACCACTAAAATAATAAAAAAAGTTAAAACATTACATAAAATTGAAATAAGAAGCAATGATTAAAATCCAACACAAGTTAATTAAAAGGCTGGGAAGGACCCTCCAGAGTGTTAGCCAGCCCCATGGCTGCATGTTTTTCTGTGGGCCTCAAGCAAGATGGCAGAACCAGCTCTCATCAGAGGTCATCTACAAGCCATTTCCAAAAGGCTAAAAGAGATGTTTTTCTTTTAATAAAGGAGGCTGGGTTCATTTAGAAAAAAGTTATATAGCAGCCAAAGAGTTACAGAACAGAATAGTAGCAGAATAACAGAGTTGGAAGGGACCTTGGAGGTCTTCTAGTCCAACCCCCTGCTTAGGCAGGAAACCCTACATCACTTCAGACAAATGGTTATCCAATATCATCTTAAAAACTTCCAGTGTTGGATCATCCACAGTGGCAAGTTGTTCCACTGATTAATTGATCTGACAGGAAATTTCTCCTTATTCTAGATTGCTTCTCTCCTTGATTAGTTTCCACCCATTGCTTCTTGTCCTGCCCTCAGGTACTTTAGAGAATAGCTTGACTCCCTCTTCTTTGTGGAAACCCCTGAGATATTGGAACACTGCTATCATGTCTCCCCTAGTCCTTCTTTTCATTAAGCTAGACATACCCAGCTCCTGAAATCATTCTTCATATGTTTTAGCCTCTAGTCCCCTAATCCTCTTTGTTGCTCTTCTCCGCACTCTTTCTAGAGTCTCCACATCCTTTTTACATCTTATACAAGATCATTCTAGGCAACTCACAATAATATTCTATGAAAACAGAATAAATATCAGAATAAAAACCCCACCAAAAACACACACATATTTTTTGTTCCACAACTGCATCATAAATATTGCACCTCGGATAATATTAAGTAGGAGTATAGCTGGGGGAAGGGGTTGGATTGAAATTTTAGTAGGCTATAGGCACTCATACGCATAGATCTTCAGCACAAATCCCATAATAGAGTCAATATTTATAATATTGATTTATAGTCTTGGATTTTATCCTTTTCTCGGATTTAAAATCTCTCTCTCTCTCTCTCTCTCTCTCTCTCTCTCTCTCTCTCTCTCTCTCTCTCTCTCTCTCTCTCTCTCTCTTTCTTTCTTTCAGGGAGGAGATATTTTTTGTAGTGACTGGGTTTTTCTTCCATTAATCCAATAATCTAGAAACCCTGGAGGTTTCAGGAGAATGAAATTTGAAGTGCTTTTAATAAATGTACAGTGTGCATAACCAAATGCGCCAGTAGCTCCTTAAATGAATCATTTGAAGCTTTAGGTCAACCTGAGCTATTTATCATAGTGGAGATCTTCTCTGTGAAGCTCTGTTTTATTGTATCGAAGGTCAAATCACATTAAAATTATTGGATTAATAATAGAGTGCTGGACCAAGAAACCAAAGGCACTTATAAAACCTGAATTTTTGTGTGCTGAAATAGATTTACGGATATGTGTCCAAGAAATCAATTGCTGCTATGCCAAACATTTTTTCATTTCCCCAATAAATGATGATTACTTTTAAGTATATATATATATATATATATATATATATATATATATATATATATATATATATATATATATATATATATATATATATATATATATATATATATATATATGTGTCACAACCCCTGGTAAGCCCCAATTATGGGAGGAAGCTAACTGCTTCCAACATCTGTCAATCGGCTCGTCACAAGAGTCCATTACGACAGAAACCCAGTATTTTTACTGTTGCCTTTGTTATATTTTACTGTTGCCTTTGTTATATAGCACAAATAAACACACACACACACACACACACACACATTATATATATATATATATATATATATATATATATATATATATATATATATATATATATATATATATATATATATATATATATATATATATATATATATATATATATATATATATATATATATATATATATATATATATATATATATATATATATATATATATATATATATATATATTTGTAAATGTTTTATTGGTGGGATGCAGGATTACTGCATAGTTGAGGGATGTAGAGTTGCCATGTCTTCCAGTATATAATTTCGTTTTCAATTATTTTCCAAGAGTGAATATAATGAGGGGGCTCCAGTGGACCTTTTCAGATCAGACAATGGGTATTCATACTGACAGAGAGTTGTATAACAGGGAGAAGAAAATCACAGCATCAGAATATACTGCCAGCTTGCAACAATAAAGTAAGCTCAAAGATTTTCTCACCTTCACCCCCGAAAAGCACAAGAGAAATAAAAAAATCTTCTGGAGAATAAGTACATCTGTTTCACAGAGAAAAAAAAACCTTGAAGATGGATTTTTCCATTTATATGCTTCTTACATGTTCATCTGGATCTTGTAGCAACAATACCTCGACAATAAATGTCTGAGGTATCCAAACAATCCTTTATATGAATATATCAAAGCCTAACACTCACATACTGAAACAATATATCTTGTCTCAGGGATGCCTTCCACCAGGAATGTATATCCTCTTCAAATCTGAAGTCTCCTTGTCTTGGAGAAGGGAAGAAGTGTCTTACCTGGGCTAAAGAAAAACAGACCTGGTCTGTTGCTCAGTGGTCCAAAGTCCTCTTTTCTGATGAGAGCAACTTTTGCATCTCATTTGGAAACCAAGGACCCAGAGTATGGCGGAAGAATGGAGAGGCACAAGACTGCAAGATGCTTGAAGTCCAGTGTGAAGTTTCCACAGTCTGTGTTGATTTGGGGAGCCATGTCATCTGCTGGTGTTGGTCCACTGGGCTTCATTAAGTCCAGGGTCAACGCAGCCGTCTACCAGGAGATTTTGGAGCACTTCATGTTTTCTTCCGCAGATGAGCGTTATGGGGATGCTGACTTCATTTTCCAGCAGGACTTGGCACCTGTCCACACTGCCAAAAGCACCAAAACCTGGTTCAATGACCATGGGATTACTGTGCTTGATTGGCCAGCAAACTCACCTGACCTGAACCCCATAGGGAATCTATGGGGCATTGCCAAGAGAAAGATGAGAGACATGAGACTGAACAATGCAGAAGAGCTGAAGGCCGCTATTGAAGCATCCTGGTCTTCCATAACACCTCAGCAGTGCCACAGGCTGATAGCTTCCATGCCATGCCGCATTGAGGCAGTAATTACTGCAAAAGGGGCCCAAACCAAGTACTGAGTACATATGCATGCTTATACTTTTCAGAGGTCCAATATTGTTCTATGTACAATCCTTGTTTTATTGATTGCATGCAATATTCTAATTTTCTGAGATTGTGGATTTGGGGTTTTCATGAGCTGTAAGCCATAATCATCACAATTATGACAAATCATGGCTTGTATTATCTTGCTTTGCAAGTAATGAGTCTTATCCCATATATTAGTTTCACCTTTTAAGCTGCATTACTGAAATAAATGAACTTTTGCACGATATTCTAATTTTTCAAGTTTCACCTATGTTGGCTTCATATTAACAAAGGAAACCATCTTCTCATGCTAGCAACAGATGTGATAGCCAAGCAACAGATGTGATGGCCAAATACGTCATCATACATTCTAATAGCATACACAGAACCTGGTTTACCAGTGGGAGAAAAATAGAAAATCTCATATAAGAACAGGAATTAAATGTGAAAAAAGTTCCATGTGGCAAGTTTTTGTGCCATACCCCACTTGTTATTAATGCCATTGTCAGTCTTCAACAAGATCAGAAATGGATTTTGCAGAGGTTCAGATGGACAGCCCTCTACTTTCTGCTGATCCCCCAGTAGTTTTCTTTGCAATATTCTCTTTTCCTATCAAGGACCATGTTGGAGTTCCATAATCAACAATATTAAAAAAACAACAACACTATTATAAAACATGTTGCAGCTGGCTAGCAACTGGATTATTGCCAGTTGCCCTTGAACATTCCCCTTTCTGAACTCATCACGTTTTTGTGATTCTTCATGGGAATGTTATAGTCTCACTGCCAATAGAAAAGAGTTACAAAAGACTTAGCTAAATTGTGTAGAGTTTCTTGAATTCACAAGAGGTGAAAAGGGCAGGGGGGGAGTGAGAAGTTATTATAAATGACATGAAGTCTGTGGAGAAACATGGCCATAACTATTTCTATTGTCCTCTACAATTTTCCCAGATGAGATCAACTCACTTTCCTCCCGACCAACTTTGGGACAAAGGCTTTCAGTATGCCCTCATTGTTCAAGATCTAAAAGGTCTCTGAACCCTTCACAGTTGTGTAGAAAGGTGACACTTTTACATTGTCTTCTCTAATATTTAGGACCCATTGCAAGCAAAACTTCCTCTGTTGACAATTTTGTGGTTGATGTCTGTTTAGTGGTTATTTGGCTAAGCATTTCTATCCATCGTGTAGATAAATGAGGAACTTGCATGTACAGATATGGGAGGGAGAGACTGAGGAGCAAGTAAAATAAGTTTGCAAAAAAAAGGGGGGGGGTTAAATTCAGTTGGACTTGGACAAGATTGCAGCGATGCATTTAAGCCGATCAATCTCTTTCTCTTAGATAAACATGAAGTCACGTTTACTGCTTCCGTGGTTTACCTCCACGGAAATTGTGAATGTTGGCTTTGTTTTTAATATGTTGTCTTTGTCTGGTTTCCCCCTTTCCCTTGTCTTTTGTGAGCCGCCCGGAGTCCTCCGGGAGTGGGCGGCATACAAGACAAATAAATAAATAAATAAATAAATAAATAAATAAATAAATAAATAAATAAATAAATAAATGAATGAATGAATGAATGAATGAATGAATGAATGAATGAATGAATGAATGAATGAATGAATGAATGAATGAATGAATGAATGAATAAATAAATAAATAAATATATAAATAAATATATAAATAAATATATAAACAAACAAACAAACAAACAAATAATGGGTAGATAATTCCATCCCTCTAAGCTAGCGGCTAGGCTAATAATCATAATATATAGCAATAGCAATAGCAATAGAGCCAAGGTGGCACAGTGGTTAAATGCAGGCACTGCAGGCTACTTCAGCTGGCTGCAGTTCTGCAGTTCAGCTGTTCAAATCTCACCGGCTCAGGGTTGACTCAGCCTTCCATCCTTCCGAGGTGGGTAAAATGAGGACCCGGATTGTTGTTGGGGGCAATATGCTGACTCTGTAAACCGCTTGGAGAGGGCTGAAAGCCCTATGAAGCGGTATATAAGTCTAACTGCTATTGCTATTGCTATTCTCTCTGTGGATAAAGCTCCTTGGGATCCACACTGAGCCTTTCCCTCTTTTTTTGTGAGAGTTTAAGTACTTTAATGTTCATAGCTAAATTGGTGGGAACCTTGAGAATGTAACTTTCCATGTTCATGTAGCACAAACATCAGGTGTTGTGGATATTACCGTACATGTCCTACAGTTTTTTGTGCTGCTTCGGTCATTAACACAGATCATCAAGTTGTTTAGCAACAGGCAAAACTGAGCCAAAAGTGCTCCTAAATTATATTTATTTTCTGGGATAATGACATAAACTTAATTAGGAAAATGAAGAATCCGTCTGTACCCTTTAAGGATGCTTGTGTAGTTCTTTATATATTGGCTTCTAGGAGACAGAGGAGGTGATGGTACTAGAATATCATCTTCAGAGAGCAGAAGGGGCAGAAAACCAGATACTCAGAATGGGAGGGTATGGGAATTCCTATCGAATAGCCCTCTGCTTAGCCTATGATCCCTCAAGATCCATGTCTTCAGTTGCTAGCTCATCTAGCTACATTATCATTTAGCAATAGCAATATCAGATTTTTATATACCGCTTCATAGGGCTTTCAGCCCTCTCTAAGCGGTTTACAGAGTCAGCATATATTGCCCCCACAGTCTGGGTCCTCATTTCACCCACCTCGGAAGGATGGAAGGCTGGGTCAACCCTGAGCCTAGTGGGATTTGAACCGCTGAACTGCTGATCTAGCAGTCAGCTGAAGTGGCCTGCAGTACTGCACTCTACCCACTGCGCCACCTCGGCTCCAGCACACTCAGAGGATTCATGGAAAAAGGAGACATGTAACTCAGTGGTGGGTTTCAATTTATTTTACTACCGGTTCACTCATGTGTGCACACTCATGAGTGCGCCCGCGCGCTGCTTCAGCGCATGCACAGAAGCATCTGGGTGGGTGGAGCTTCCCACCACCGTCACTACCGGTCTGGGACGAACTGGCAGAAACCCACTTAGCAATAGCAGTTAGACTTATATACCGCTTCATAGGGCTTTCAGCCCTCTCTAAGTGGTTTACAGAGTCAGCATATCGCCCCCCAACAACAATCCGGGTCCTCATTTCACCCACCTTGGAAGGATGGAAGGCTGAGTCAACCTTGAGCTGGTGAGATTTGAACCGCTGAACTGCAGATAACAGTCAGCTGAAGTGGCCTGCAGTACTGCACTCTACCCACTGCACCACCTCGGCTCTTCTGATGCAACTGAAGAAAACCCTCCAATTTGAAAGTTTCTCTGCATCTTTTCCAGAAGCTTTGAACTGTTCTCAAGTAATTTAGGGAATTCTGCAAGGCAACTTCAATGTAAAGGCAATTAATTCAGCACATTGATGACACTTAGGGATAGATTGAATGCAACATGGTTTTCTCTCTGGCTGATAAAAGTAGTGGAAACCACGAGTTCCATCTTATAAATCCAGATGAGAATCATCCTTAGTGAAATCAAGATGATTTCTGCCTCTACACCAGGACTAGAAGGAGAGTGTAGTACATTTTGTACAAATTGTTGGCTTCATCTGTCAATATTACAGATTTGATGCCAGCTTATAATTTCTACAGGCTAACAACACCATATATCGAGGGCTTTTTTCCCAAGTGTTTTCACCAGAGACCGTGTCCTTAATCTTCTTGGTTAGTTTTTACGCAGCCAAACTAATTCAAAATCAGCAGAGGTAGGCTGAAGAAACGCAGACACCTTATCCAACTGCACTATCTGAAACTCAAACAAACTGGATAAATGAAAACTCAAGACCTCTCAGTTCCAGGTAGTGGATTCAAAAAGAAACCTGAAAGAGCCATGACTATGATTGGGGTAGTAGTTGGCTATGAACCTGCCACTACTGGTAAAATGTATAGCCAGTGGTGGGTTTCAAAAATTGTTCGAACCTACTCTGTGGGTGTGGCCTCCTTTGTGGGAGTGGCTTGCCACCCATGTGACCGGATGGGAGTGGCTTGCCGCCCATGTGACCGGATACGAAGATGCCGACGACACTTGTCAGAACCATCTTAAATTACCTCACACACAGCACTGGCCTGCATAAGAATAGGATGTAAACTTGTTTTTTAAAAGGCATCTTTGGTTTGCGTTAAAACAACTTCAACACACGCAATGTTCTGATTGCACCACAAACGCAGTAGTCATCCTTACCTTTCACAGAGGCACTGAGTTTTATAAATAGGAGCATGATAGTGTAGAATAATCATATCCAAGGACCAGTGGTGGGTTTCAAAAATTTTTGGAACCTCTTCTGTAGGTGTGGCGTGCTTTCCGGGTCCACTGGTGGAACCTCTTCTAACCGGTTCGGTAGATTTGACGAACCGGTTCTACTGAATAGGTCCAAACTGGTAGGAACCCACCTCTGTGTATGGCCCTAAACAGATACAATAAATATCAGAAAGTATACAGTGCTGCCCTTCCAACTTCCACAGAGTGAATTCAAACTAAGCCGTAGTTATTTATCTGTGGCTAATGCATTGTCTAATATTCTGTGCTCAGTAAAAGAAGGCAGGCATTTAGAAGCAATTGCATTGAACGTTACTCTGGTCAACTTTTTTTTCCTGCCAGGAGTCACCAGAACTACGATGGAAGAATTGGCGGAATGAGCTTCAAAAATCCTCCAGGGCAATCTGGAAACCCACCAGATCCAATTTGGCATCCATGCTGGCAGAGGGATGTAGCGAACCTGCAGAGCACCTGCCCAGGCACTATTGGGCTTTCGGCAACAGAATTAGCTATGCATTTTCCAGGAGCACTAAAGCATCGCCATCAATTATAAATCACGTTGTAGAATTCAATGTAATCACCGCATTAACAGTAATAACAACCAGAGAAAATATTTAGCAGAATAATATCGAAGTGTTTGCTGTTTCTAAATTTCAACGCTTTACACGTCCAGATGGGGGAATGTGTCTTATGTGCAGTATAGTACATCCGATGCTACAGAGGAGGGCAAAATGGGGATATCAGTGAAAGACATCAAGGCCATATCACTGAGTGTTTGTAGCACCTGAATATATAATAAACTGCACACAAGACGTAGAGGTTTGTGGTTCTTTATCCCGCCACATAATAAAGACAAATGCTTCCCACCCACCCACCCACCCCCCACCCCCTAAGTCAGCCGCAGCACTAAATATTTACTTCTCTCTTTTCAAACCTTTGTAATCTCTACTGGAGAAAACGCTGAAAGATATTAATTCTTTACCATGTGTCTCATAAATGAAGGCCATTCTGCTATTCTTAATGACAAGGCTGAGGCAGCAAGATGTCATTTGCCTCTTTTTTTCCTCGGTTTTTAAATTGCTTTCTAAATGAACTACAGCTGTGAGGGCCAGGTGCTCTGATCCCTTTAGAAAGATCAGGAAATGATGAAATCCAAAATTTCAAAGTGTGATGGATGTCAGCTCCCGATTTGGTGTGTATGTGAGGTCACCCTCATGCACCTGGTGCTATTTCCACAACAGTAGTGCTCTCTCCGCACAGAGAAAGAGAAAGAGAGAGAGAAAGAGGGAGAGAAAAAGAAAGAGGCACATGTCGAATATCAGTATAACAATATGTGAAACCGTTTATAATTATCCCTTTGTTTTCTCCCCTTCTCCGGGATGAAAATGCTGATGAAAATGCAAAGATTTTGGTTATAGGTAAACATGATATTGAAAGGAAGGCAGCCGTTAAATAGCAACACAAGCTATGTTATAGAGCCTTTCATGCAAGGAAATAAATCTTAGAAAAAATAAACTATTTAGTTCATCAAGAAGCAGTAGCTGCGAGGTCAAGCACACTCCGTTGGCCTGAAGAAGAGCCGAGGTGGCGCAGTGGTTAGGGTGCAGTACTGCAGGCCACTTTAGCTGACTGTGATCTGCAGTTCAGCGGTTCAAATCTCACCGGCTCAAGGTCGACTCAGCCTTCCATCCTTCTGAGGTGGGTGAAATGAGGACCCAGACTGTGGGGGCGATATGCTGACTCTGTAAACCGCTTAGAGAGGGCTGAAAGCCCTATGAAGCGGTATATAAGTCTAATAAATAAATAAATAAATAAAGTTTATGAAATATACAGTTGGAGAAATAGGCACATTCAATGCTTCTCTTGTATGAAGTGCATTGTATTGACTGGTTCTGAGTCAATAGCTCTGTCAGCTATTCAACTCATCCAGTTGATTCAGAGTTATTTACTTTAAACCATATCAAAATTATTTTAGCGGGAAGTGACGATGAGGCATTTTAAATGAATATTGTTTTAATTCGATAGGTCATTTGCCAGATTCCAAACTCAAAAGAGATTCAGCAAGGCTGCATATTAGTTCCCCTTCTGTTTAAACATAAATGGC
Source organism: Thamnophis sirtalis (assembly GCF_051295495.1). Lineage (NCBI taxonomy): Eukaryota > Metazoa > Chordata > Lepidosauria > Squamata > Natricidae > Thamnophis > Thamnophis sirtalis. The sequence continues at coordinate 3,761,284 of NW_028261396.1, forward strand.
ATGATGTATCTTCTAATGCAGATAATTCCATCCCTCTAAGCTAGCGGCTAGGCTAATAATCATAATATATAGATACAGGTAGTCCTTGACTTAAGACCATAATTGGAACCGGAAATTTCGTAGTTAAGCAATGTGCTTGTTAAGCGAATCACCCAATTTTACCACCTTCCTTGCTGTGGTTGTTACATGATTACATGGTTGTGATTTGTGACTTTCTCTGTCAGTTTCTCCATCGAAATTGTAAGAAACCAGTTGTGAACAGCAATCTAATTACCCTGGGATGCTACAGTAGTTGTAAATATGAGCCAGTTGTCATATGCATGATCACGAGATCATGTGACTGCGGGGATGCGACCATTGTCATAAGTGTGAGAACCACTCATAAGTCAATTCCCTCCCCCCAGTACCATTGTAACTCCAGTGAATGGTCAGAAATTGGAGATTTGTTGTAATTGGACAACAGCAATTTTCTTAACTAACTTTAACAGCATCTTATATGCCGAAAAATACGGTAATATAAAGTACAGACTTAATCCTTGGCATTTCTATCCTTCAGTATGGCTTTAATTCATTTTCAAAAATCATTTGAGGGGGGGGGTATGCACAACTGCAGGTTGTCTTCTCACTTCTGCATCTTGCCAGGGTTGAACAGGGCTAGCATAGCCATTAAAGCAAAATTTCCCCAATTTCCAGGTTATATGGACTTTAACTCCCCAAATTCCACAGCCAGGTTTAGCCATTTGCTGAGAATTCTAGGAGTTGAAATTCACTCCCCCTCAATTTGCCAAGGTTGGGAAACACTGCATTAAAGGACAAATACTGGATACTCATCTTAGGCAAAGTAAGACTGCAGATCTTCCTCTGCTTAGAAAGAAATAGACAGGAATAGTTTATTAGTGGCCACCTATTTATTTATTAGCACATGTGTTTACTTTCACCCCCATTGGAAGAAGAAACAAAGAATTAATTCTTGTGCGTATTTGAAATAGAAACTGTGGGTCAGCTACAAGTAGTCCTTAAGGTATTACCAAATTGATCCGTTGTTAAGTGAAATTGGGCCAGTTTTACAACCTGTCTGGCTACAGTTGTTAATTGAACCACTGAGGTTGAAAAGTCATTTTTCCCTGCCTCCTGTGCCGAGGTGGCGCAGTGGTTAAATGCAGCACTGCAGGCTACTGCTAGATCAGCAGTTCAGCGGTTCAAATCTCACCGGCTCAGGGTTGACTCAGCCTTCCATCCTTCCGAGGTGGGTAAAATGAGGACCCAGATTGTTGGGGGCAATATGCTGACTCTCTGTAAACCGCTTAGAGAGGGCTGAAAGGCCTATGAAGCGGTATATAAGTCTACTGCTATTGCTATTGCTATTTGCCCAAACCGGCAGGGTTTAAAAAGTGCTTTAAAAAGTGGGAAGGGGATGGGAGGCTTCCAAAAAATCGTGTGGAACAGCTGTGAGCTGCCTGATCCTCAGAAGCTTTGTTTTTTACTTCCGGTTCGCAGAACCAAGGACAATCACCCTACTGATTCGGCCGAACCAGGCGAAACCGGGAGGATTTCACCCCAATACAGGGCATTGAATTCTCATTCCAAAATGAGAAATTGAATACTGCATTCCTTGTCAAATACACAGTTCCCCAATTCTCTTTTTGTCTGTTAGTTTTACATTAAATATCACTCCTCTCAAATTGTAATAATGTTTAAATCTATCTTGGTATTCCTTGGTTTTATTATGGTGCGTGGTTAGTGATGGTTACATACATAAGTTATTGCAGGAATATTTTGGGTGACGTGCAGATTATGCATGGCTTGGTGACACAATGCAGAAGAGAGGAGAGGGCTGAGTCTTTGGTTCCATGGATCAGCTACTTGGTTATTCTGTGCAAACTGCTGTCTCTCGTTTCCACATCTCACAGTTTGGGCACAACAGGAGGTGACACTGTTAACTGTTACTCTTTTCACTTACTTTTCTCCCCCCTAGCTGAATGTAAACATATCATTAGGCAGTTACACTACTCTATATTTAGAGTAGGTTTTTAACAATCTATTAGATAAAACAGTGGTGCACAATGGAAATAGCTGAAATGGAAATGGATCGCTTGTGAGAATTCAGAAACACCTCCTTAAATTATCTATCTATCTATCTATCTATCTATCTATCTATCTATCTATCTATCTATCTATCTATCTATCTATCATCTATCTATCTATCTATCTATCTATCTATCTATCTATTATCTAGTTATCATCTAGTTATCATCTATCTATCTATCTATCTATCATCTAGTTATCATCTATCTATCTATCTATCTATCTATCTATCTATCTATCTATCTATCTATCTATCATCTAGTTATCATCTATCTATCATCTATCTATCTATCTATCTATCTATCTATCTATCTATCTATCTATCTATCTATCTATCTATCTATCTATCTATCTATCTATCTTGTATCTCACTTTACAAGAAACAGGTACAATTATACTGGAGCAAAGGTAAGACTGACAGCCGCATAGTTATAAAAAAACAGGGAAGCACTATGATTACATTATTTACTAGCCTAAGGCCAGAATTAATGCTATTCGATCTGAAAATGAATTAAATGTTTTTATGGGGCCAGAGAAATGAAAAGAAAGAAAAAGTAATTCAAGCATACAATATTGGGGAGGAGACAGAAAATTGCAAATGATGTGCAGTTAATTCTCACTGTATCATTGATGAAAGATTAACCATTAAGGGAAAATACAATTCGGAGCACAATTTCTTGTACAATCTTCACCTCAGACATCACAACCCCACTACAACAGATTTCAAGCTCATATATCAATGTATTTATTTCTGCATATAGTTCGTGGCAGTAAGCAGTGACAAATGGATTTGGAAAGGATTTCAGGTATTATAGCAATAGCAGTTAGATTTATATACCGCTTCATAGGGCTTTCAGCCCTCCCTAAGCGGTTTACAGAGTCAGCATATCGCCCCCAACAACAATCCGGGTCCTCATTTTACCCACCTCGGAAGGATGGAAGGCTGAGTCAACCTTGAGCCGGTGAGATTTGAACAGCCGAACTGCAGAACTGCAGTCAGCTGAAGTAGCCTGCAGTGCTGCATTTAACCACTGCGCCACCTCGGCTCTGTATTATGTTGGTCCATAGCTTCACTGATTTCTACACTCGCCTATTGTATGCCAGTTCGCTGAACCTTTAAACTCATAATTTTGTCATTTTTAAAGCATGTGTGTAGCCATAGGTCTATACATTAGCGAAATTAGTTGAGTTGAACCTTCATTGAGAGCCAAGGTGGCGCAGTGGTTAAATGCAGCACTGCACGCTGACTGCTAGATCAGCAGTTCAGCGGTTCAAATCTCACCGGCTCAGGGTTGACTCAGCCTTCCATCCTTCCGAGGTGGGTGAAATGAGGACCCGGATTGTTGTTGGGGGGCGATATGCTGACTCTGTAAACCGCTTAGAGAGGGCTGAAAGCCCTATAAAGCGGTATATAAGTCTACTGTTATTGTTATATTGCTATTCATTGGATGCTTTCTCTGTATCACTTTTGCAAGTGACATAACTTGGAAGAATTCCAGGAAAGCCCAACAAATGATTATTCCAATTAACATGCGTCACATACTCGGTTTTTTTTTTTTTAAAAAAGATGCCTTTTTCCAATGATCTCATCAAAGGAATGTTGGCTCTCCCCCCTCCCTTCTTTTCTTCCTTAGCAATCATTGTCATCTTCTTAAACAGCTACATGGCATCCTGGCTTCTTAAGCCTGTTGTTTTGGATGGCAACACAATTAGCGCATTGACTGAAATAGGTCAGTCTGAAAGTCTGCTGGTTCACACATGGGCTGGAAAATGCTATCTCATCCCATCCAGTCATTGTTCTTTCTTGGAAACGATTATGCCTATGAGTGAAACCAGCCCTTTCGGAATGGGAACATCCAGCAATACTACAATGAAGCATATCCAAACTGATAAACATCGCCAAAAGTTTGAATGTGGAAAACTTGAAATAAAGGAACAAGACTACTCCAAAATCATCTCAAATATTATAGAAATTTGACATTTCACATGTACCTCACATCCTTCTTTTTTTTATACTTAATACTAATACCATGTGATGGACCCATTTTTACAAACTAAAAGTAGTAAATATTGCCACCTAGAGTAGTCCTCCCCCCCCCCCGTAAGATAAGTGGCAAACAAATTTAACAGGTAAATAAATAACAATTAAAATGTTCTCTCCTGACACGAATGTTCTCTACTTCATACAATGAAATATCTTTGTAGCCTTGTTGTCAGAACCTCTCCATTAGATAATTAGGAAAGAAGACCACGAGACTCCATGCGTAGAAATCAAGTGTACTTTTACTAATTATAAATGATTAAAGGCATAGCGAAGCGAAGTCTGATTATTTAGGCGCGAAAGCGATTGATATATAGAATAGCCCATTCCCCTCCCCTTGGCATTACAGTTACAGTCCAATCATAATTCTCTCAAGTGTCAGGTGTGAGATAACTTCAAAAGGCATCACGAAGATGGAATGTCGGTGCCGTTAGTCCAGGCGGGAATCTCCCACGCATGCGTAGTCCTGACAGGCAGCTGAGCTCCAGAACCTTCCTCCAACACAATGAGTAACCCCTCCCAAATACCATGCCCTCCCTCCCCGTTTCATGGCAGTCGAAGCAACAGCAAAGCAGAGGCTGACACTTGTTGACCCAATAATATTGATGACAAATTACCTTATTTAATAGCACTGTGTAAGCTTTTATATTACTGCCGGAGTATTTTCCTTCTTTCTATGTCCAAGAGTTTGTAGCATTTTTGTGCCTTTCTACATGTTGAAAGATTTAAAAAAGTTGTTATTCCAAACTTCTAATTAAGTATTTCGGGCCTCGAAACCATTCTGTTGGCATTTTCTCTCCCTGAGAGATTTATGTCAACTGTCCATAAAGGAGACACTAATAATAAAG
>NW_028261396.1:3771257-3836257 GCF_051295495.1 Thamnophis sirtalis
GATCGCGCTTTTGCCGTCCGCGCTTTTGACGGGTCACGCTATCTATCATCTACCTACCTACCTACCTACCTACCTACCTACCTACCTATCTATCTATCTATCTATCTATCTATCTATCATCTACCTACCTACCTACCTATCTATCTATCTATCTATCTATCTATCATCTACCTACCTACCTACCTACCTACCTACCTACCTACCTATCTATCTATCTATCTATCTATCTATCTATCTATCATCTACCTACCTACCTACCTACCTACCTACCTACCTACCTACCTACCTACCTACCTACCTACCTATCTATCTATCTATCTATCTATCTATCTATCTATCTATCTATCTATCATCTATCTATCTACTGTATCTATCTGTCTGTCTTTCTCTCATTTTTCACCAATCATCAGCTGTCATCTATCAAATCTATATATGGCTGCCTATCTACCGAAGAAACTTTGGCTGGCAAACAAGGATAAAAACATATCACAATTTTCAAATCATTTTGTAAATGACAAAGCTGAAGCCCCAATAAAAATAATCATATCCATCATACCCACACTCAACTTGTCAAAGCTTGTTAACATCCTGGCCCCAGTCTTTTGGGGGAAAGCAGCTCTTCCACCATCTTCCTGATGGGCAGTGGAGGTATAGCCATTTGTATTATATGAGTGAGTAGCTTTTTTTGCAAAAGAATTATGTCAGCTTGAACTTTCTCTGTATCCCTCAATATAAATATCCCTCCCAGAAGAAAGCAATGTGATAAAAATGTATTGGGGAAAAAACAGCAATCAGGTGGATATGGAATCAAACACAGTTAGGTTAGAACATGTTACCATTTATGAAGAAGTCCTAAAATTTATTTCTTTACTTATTTATTTCAGATGGTATCAGTAATGCTATTAGAAATGACCTGAAATAATTGATTGAGTTTTGTGGGTATTTTCCTTTACAAAGTTCAGGGCTCACTGTAAACACTTGTGTAAATTAAGTTCCTGCTTATTCTTGGGCAAGGCTGTCCTTGACTTCCCTTGTCCTTCTTCTCATTCTGCTAAAACGCAAATAAAACGTATGTCCCAAAATTTTGTGTTTCACTTATCTATTTTCTGACTCTCTCCCTAAATCGGGAGCAAGTTAGTACCAAACAGGCACTAAGAGTTGTAAACCTAATTCTCCATAGCTTCTTCTCCGGTAATATTGAACTGCAAATTAGGGCATACAAAACTTTTGCTAGACCAATTCTTGAATACAGCTCATCTGTCTGGAACCCGCACTGCGTAGCAGACATTCATACAATCGAACAAGTCCAGAGATATTTCACGAGATGAATCTTCCACTCCTCTGCTCACAACAGAATACCTTATGCCACCAGACTTGAAATTTTGGGCTTAGACAACTTAGAACTTCACCGTCTTTGATCTGACCTAAGTATAGTACATAAAATTATTCATTTCATTTTCATTTCATTTTATTTGTCTTGTATGCCGCCCACTCCCGGACGGCTCACAACAGACAAGGGAAGGGGGATAAATAGACAAAGACAACACTTTAAAAAAGACGCAACATTCACAATTTCTGTGGGGCTGGATGTTTCACAAGCCCCCCGGCATGCTGGAGCAGCCAGGACTTAACGGCTTTGCGGAAGGCCCGGAGGGTAGTAAGGGTCCGGATCTCCATGGGGAGGTCATTCCAGAGGGCTGGAGCTGCAACAGAGAAGGCTCTCTCCCGGGGAGTCGCCAGCCGACATTGGCTGGCAGATGGAATCCGGAGGAGACCTAACCTGTGAGATCTAATTGGTCTGAGGGAGGTAATCGGCAGGAGGTGGTCTCTCAGGTACCCAGGTCCGATGCCATGTAGAGCTTTATAGGTAACGACCAGCACCTTGAAGCGGGTCCGGAGACTAATGGGTAGCCAGTGAAGCTCACGGAGGATAGGTGTGATGTGGGTGTACCTGGGTGCACCCACAATTGCTCGCGCGGCTGCATTCTGGACTAACTGAAGTCTTCGAACACTCTTCAAGGGCAGCCCCATTGTATATGCTACAATGTCCTACTTGTCAATGAATACTTCAGTTTCAACCACAACAACACACAAGCTCACAATAGATACAAACTTATGGTAAATCGCTCCATACTTGATTGCAGTTTGGTAATTATCAATGCCTGGAATGCACTACCTGACAATGTGATTTCTTCCCCAAACTCCCCAAAACTTTAACCTTAGACTGTTTACTGTCGACCTCACCCCATTCCTAAGAGGTCTTTAAGGGGTGTGCATAACCGCACCAGCGTGCCTACTGTCCCTGTCCTAATGTTCCCTTGTATTTGTATCCATTTCATGTATTCATAATCATGTTTATACATATATCTGTTATCTAATTCATGCTTCATGAAATAAATAAAAAAATAAATAAAAGTTCAGAGCAATTCAGACCAAAGGGAAAGGTCCTACCATCCCTATATCTCCCAACCTTGATCTAAGGTGGTAGAATAAATGTGAGATTTTCCACCATCTGAGACAATAATACTCATTACCTTTTTTTTTAATTGAGAATTTTGGAAAAAAAAACTTTTAGAAATATTTACTTCCCTCCCCCCACCCTCCCCACCCCAACTCCCCCCAGCCCCCCCTGATTTCCCAGAACCAATACAGGGTATAAATCTTTAACAAAAACATTCTAAAATAAACTTTAAAAAAAGTTAGTATCATCTTTCATTTGAACTTTAACTCCTCCTTGCTAGGCTAGCTCTAAACAGATTATATCATTCCTTGTTTCTTCAGTCATAAACTCTCTGGAATTTTTAGTCCGATATTTATTTTGAGTATAGTCAATTCATCTTCTCCACTTCAGTTTATATCTCTCATTTGAATGGTCCTTGAGATATGCTGATATTTTAGCCATCTCTGCTAGGTTTGTGACTTTTAATGTCCATTCTTGAATAGCAGGCAACTCTTCCTTCTTCCAGTACTGCGCCACCAGAAGTCTTGCTGCGGTTATTAAATGCAAAATCAGGTTAATCTCTACAACTGTACAATCAGTAATTATACCTAACAAAAATAACCGAGGGTAAACTTTATCCTTTTTTAAGAACATTTTGCATAATCCACCATATTTTTATCCAAAATGCTTTAACCTTTTTACAAGTCCACCATATATGATCGTATGTAGCATCAGCACAATCACATCTCCAGCATTTAGGTTGTAAATTCGGATACATAGAAGCCAGTTTTTTAGGATACCCATTACCTATTGTGATCAGAAATTATATTGAATGAATAAGCTATTGGTCTGGTTCAAGTGGTCATTCTGAAGTTCTCATTATTATATATATATATGATAAGCTGATAAATCAGCTGATAAAGGAGGAGAACCTTGTGGCTTAGTGGTTAACACAACTGCCTAATATGTAATACAGCACAGGTTCAAATCCCAGTAAGGGTATGGTTAGCTGATGAGAGCTAAATAGCTTGAAATAGATCTATACTAGTCTCCCTTTATTTATCAGCACAAATACAACACACACAAACACAAACATTTCTTTGTTTTCTACAATGCTCTTTTGACATAGGATACATTTGCTCCTTTGAAACTGTACTTTGCAGTTGAGGATTAAAAGACAAATGATGTTAACAGGAGTTTTTTTAAAAAAACGAATGGAGCCAACATACTCGGCATTATAGAAAATAGAAATTTCCCAAACTGCTCTAAAGTAACTCAGGCAGGAAACATTCACCAGCTTGTAATTCTATTGATATATCCGCTTTACTACTTTCGATCCATCTGCCAAACCCACCTGCTTTTCAGATGGGCTATGAGCAATCTCTGTTAATGAGGAGCTACTATTTAATTCTGCCCTTCCCCCAGTTTTCCTGGTATAATATATATATATATATATATATATATATATATGTGTGTGTGTGTGTGTGTGTGTGTGTGTGTGTGTGTGTGTGTGTGTGTGTGTGTGTGTGTGTGTGTGTGTTTTTCTGTTATTATGTGTATTAGTAAGTCATGCTGCGTTAGTCTGAATTATACAGCAAGTAAAATACTATATAAACAAATGTGCAAACGACTGTATTTCCAGATATCTGAGCCAAGGTGGCGCAGTGGTTAAATGCAGCACTGCAGGCTACTGCTAGATCAGCAGGTCAGCGGTTCAAATCTCACCGGCTCAGGGTTGACTCAGCCTTCCATCCTTCCGAGGTGGGTAAAATGAGGACCCAGATTGTTGGGGGCAATATGCTGACTCTCTGTAAACCGCTTAGAGAGGCCTGAAAGGCCTATGAAGCGGTATATAAGTCTACTGCCATTGCTATTGCTATATCTACCATGGGTTGGAATAGGAAACATTTCATCCGACATGAAAAGAAGAAATTAAGTCAGTTTCAACTAAACCATAATCACATTTATTTTTATTAGGTATTTCAAAGTAAAGTGAGCAGCATTGTTGGAAGACAGACTGGCACTGCCATGCTTAAACAATTGCCTGATGAAATGAAAGATGCTTCTTATATTTGCATTGTGAGGATGCCATAAATAAATGAATGGATAAAATAAAAGGCAGACACTTCCATTCAGGAAAGCATGGGGGATAGGAGCTGATATGAAGTGGGTTTTGGATTGAAACTTTCCCCCAGGACTCTGAGATAGTCTAAATCACTGCTTCTCAACCTCGGCAATTTGAAAATGTGTGGACTTCAACCAGTAGTGGGTTTCAAAAAATGTTCGAACCTACTCTGTGGGTGTGGCCTCCTTTGTGGGAGTGGCTTGCCGGCCATGTGACCTGGTGGGAGTGGCTTGCTGGCCATGTGTTTTCTCTCCCTCTCTCTTTCTCTTTCCTTTCTTTTGCCTCTCTGTCCCTTTTTCCTTTTTTTTCTTTCATCTCTCTCTCACTTTTTCTTTCTTTTTTTCTTTCTTTCTTTCTTTCTTTCTTTCTTTCTTTCTTTCTTCCTTTCTTTCTCTTTCTCTCTCTGTGTGAGTCTCTCTCTCTCTCTCTCTCTCTCTCTCTCTCTCTCTGTGTGTGTGTGTGTGTGTGTGTGTCACTGGTGGATTTCAAAAATTTTTGGAACCTCTTCTGTAGGTGTGGCCTGCTTTCTGGTGGAACCTCTTCTAACCAGTTCGGTAGATTTGACGAACAGGTCCTACCGAACTGGTGCGAATTTGTAGGAACCCACCTCTGACTTAAACTCCCAGAATACCCTAGCCAGCAACTATTTCTTGCATATCATTGCATGGGTCATTTAAGAATCGTTGTTTAGAACCACATGTATTATGGTTACATACTTAGCAACCTTTAATAAGGATGTGCATATATAGAAACCAATTTAAGGCTGCAAGGCTTAAAAAGAGCTATCTTTGGTACAAATTAGTTCCACTGAAGACAAGGTGACTTACTCTGAGTAATCATGAGTAAGATTGCACTCTTCATGTGCAAGTCATTGATTCATGCAAATCATCATAAACATAGAAGGACTTACTTCTAACTTATTATAAATAAGATTAGATTGCTGATCTTTACACAAAATACTTCTTGAACAATTCCTATGCTGCTGTTGAACTGAAGAAAGTGCAGCATGAAATCCTTTAAAATTGAAATATATGACAGTGATGTTAGAATTAATGTTATCCATCATTTCAGAACTATATGGTCCATTTTCTGCCTTAAACATTCCCAGTTAGGCATTGCTGTGCATTAAATGACAAGTTACTGCAGTAAATCTGTACGGAAGTGTATCTTCTTGATGCATCTATTCTTGATGGGAGAAATTTAGATTACAGAGATCAAGTGTATCAGCATATGTTAAGTCCTTAGTTTATTAATGCATGCATATTATATAACTCTTAGGAAAAGGTTCTTAACTGGAAGTGAAAACTCAGATATTTTGTGAGTTTATGGAAGACTTTCTCTCCGGGATTGATCTCAATTTCCTTTTTTTTTTTTTTTGTATTTGTGAAAAAGATTTTATTTTCCATTTCCATTTTCATACACTCACATATATACTGTGCATAGCCGGGGCCATACCACATTAAACAATAATCGCAGCAATTCCTCTTGTCAACAATACCCCCCAAAATAGAAACCCAATATACCTCTTCCACTCTCCGTACACCTCTTTCTTCCACCCCCCTCCAACTTTCTATCTTCCCTCCATCATTCCCCTCTACCCTACTTCCCCTCCCCCTCTACCACTCCTCTCTCCCGATCCACTACCTCCCTTCCTTCTCACCCTCCCTCCCATCCTCTCTCCCGCCCTCTCTACCCAACTTTCTTCTATCCAAGGGGATTGATCTCAATTTCCTATCAACTTACAATAGCTAATGAACTAGATGGATCAATAAGTTAAATGGGAAGCAGCTTCTTATATTTTTACCCAGATGGCATAAGAATGTGTCTAATATTCTCTTTAGATTGTCAAGAAACGCAACCCAATCAGAAGGGACTTCTGTATAGAGCCAACTGCACTGCACACCCAAATGAAAGTTGATGTGGAGAGTCTTGTTAAAATTGGATCGAATCCAACTCCTGGGCAAATATTGAGATCAATTCCGACCCTTGTAGACATGCAATTCTCTTAGTCTTGCCTAATAGAATATAAGGAATTTCAATGACAGTAGTATGCAATATGTATTAAGTCACACTTCACAAATTAAAGTCTTCATTAAACAAACAGTTGTTTCTGGCTCTTAAAATGGTCAGACAAGCTTTTTGCAAAAGCCCTGCAGTTACCTCATTCCCCACTTGACCATGCTTTGCTTCAGCTGTGGGCAGTAAACCATTGTTTGGGTGAAAATCATGAATGAATATTCACTTTAAGTAAGGTTTCCCAAAATGCAGGGACTCCTATGGAAAGACAGTCCTTGCTTTTTAAATATTTTGTTATTTGAAAAATAGAATGTGTCTGCTCGAACTGTTTTTAGCCATCTTTCTTGCTTCACCTAAACCAGGGGTGTCAAACTCGTGACGACACATTGTCGTCACCTCATGTATCACATTTTTTTCCCCTCTTCGCTAAACCGGATGTGGGCATGGCCAGTGTGTGACACATCCGGGCCACAGGTTTGACACCTAGACATAGACTCGTTGATAGCTGGGACCATACCGGTGCACCATACCAGTGGTTAAATGCAGCACTGCAGGCTACTTCAGCTGACTGCAGTTCTGCAGTTCGGCGGTTCAAATCTCACTGGCTCAGGGTTGACTCAGCCTTCCATCCTTGCGAGGTGGGTAAAATGAGGACCCGGATTGTTGTTGGGGGCAATATGCTGACTCTGTAAACCGCTTAGAGAGGGCTGAAAGCCCTATGAAGCGGTATATAAGTCTAACTGCTATTGCTATTGCTATTGCTATTGAAAGCCCTATGAAGCGGTATATAAGTCTAACTGCTATTGCTAACTGCTATTGCTATTATTCTGTGACAGCCTTAAAAACTAGAAAGTGAGATTTATCTCTCCTTCTCCTCTACTAGAGACCCAAGAAAATTGTTTTCTTGAATATCATCTAAGTTGCCTTTGGCCATGGCCCTTTGCTATGAAGAAGACTTTGTAGATATAGATTCCCAGAGTTACTCAGAGGCCTTGGTAAGTCGATGGCTCAGAGTTACTACAAGAAATTGAACTCAAATTTTTATTTTTTCAGAAGATAGGTGACAGGATTGAAAAATAAAAATACAAGAAGTATTAACTTTTTTTAACAGAAGCTCATTCTAATAAAACATAAGAACTTCCTGAAAATAATAACTAAATATCTGAAATATCAAGGGGCAGAAGACTGATTTTCCCAGATTCTTAAAAGGGATGAAATTCTACATTTTGCCTCCTTTCTATCTTAAACTTGACGAACATAATATAAAAATTACTGAAAAAAATTAATAAATCAATGGAAGATTTTTTTAAAAGTTAAAGTTTAATAAATTTATATGCTGCCCAATCCCGAAGGACTCCGGGCGGCTTACATAAAAACAATTTAAAAGAATACTAAAATTTTAAAATAGAGAGACAAGGGAAGTTAAAAGGACACAACACGCACTCAACCTTAGTGGGGCTGGACCTCATTCAAGAGGTCAACAGCCCCAGGCCTGCCGGAATAGCCAGGTCTTAGTAGACTTTCGGAAGGCCGAGAGAATGGGGAGGGTCCGGATCTCTGGGGGTAGATCGTTCCATAGGGACGGGGCAGCTACAGAGAAGGCCCTCCCCCGAGGAGCCGCCAGACGACATTGTCTAGTCGACGGCACCCGGAGAAGGCCCATCCTGTGAGATCTTATGGGAGGTAGAAAAAACAACAAACACACACAACTCATCCTCTTGAACAAAAATAAATATCTTGTCTTCTGCTACTAATTTTTTCTTCTACTGGGAGGAAAAAAAATTGCCTCCCACTTCTTTGGTGTTTTTTTTTTTAAAAAATTGGCTTTTAAGCAATTTGTCTTGTTTAAGAAGTATTTACCTTTTTGCATCCTTCTGAAATAAACCTGGGAAATACAATATGTTGGATCCATTTTTAGAGCTGTTTATTGTAATAACTTGCTAAGGAGTTAAATAAACAAACAAACAAAAATCCGCCAAAGGACAATATGGAGAACAAGATGGAATTTGGAAAGTAGCTTTTATCTTAAAAAAAAGCTTCCCCCCCCCTTTCCTTAAATTAACCTGCCTGTGTAAAATGTACACGAATTTTGAATTACCAGTTTGAGATGGCATGAGTGGAATGGTTTTATGATATTTCTTTGTTATCCTTCTGACTTCAACTCTGGCTCAGAAATGCAATTAATTCGGCAACTTGTGTTCAGTAGTAGATGCCATTCAGGCTGCGGCTGCTTATGGGGTAGTTAAAAGGATAAAATCAAGTAGTCATTCTACTAATCCCTTTACAAGGAAACAGCTTTCTGCATAAAAAGTAGAACTTATGTGGTCATTAGCAGATGCTACACGAAGCAACCCAAAATATACACATTTAAATTCTTAAGCACAATCTATGAACGCTACACAGATGGTTTCCAAGAAACTGTACCTAAATTGATTACGATAAAAATGATCTGCTGCAATTGTTTCTGTCAAAAGGGAGAACAGAATTTGTCCCAATGTGTCGCTCTGCCCACTCATGCAGAGAACCCAGCTGCTGGGACAGATGTTGCTCTAAGCACTTTATTTTAGGGTCATTAAAATGGTTACAGGGGTTAGTCATTCATTGTTTTATAAATTGTGCTTACTAGCTGAGCTCAACAGACCCGCTGTAAAAAAAAGTTCTTTGTGGCTGATCAGAAGAAAGTTGTCTTCCAAAAGCAGCTCTCTTTTTTTGAAACTGGTGATTTTTTTTAAAAAAAGCAATGCACAAAAAGTGGGGGGGGGGGGGCGTTGTTGTTGTACAGAGTTAGCCAAGTTGGGTTACTCTTACTTTTTACAACTACCGTTAGAAGAATAATTTGGGAGGTTCTACAAGCCAGGGTTGCTCAAGAACAAATCAAAAATGAAATCCAGACATATTATGAGAAAGGAGATGTATTTATTCCCAAAAGCAAAGAGATTTGTTTTTTTTGGGGGGGGGGATAGGCTGCAGAGAAAATGGGGTCCATAGACTTTGATTGATTTTTGATTGATTTGATTTGATTTTATTATATTTATATGCCGCCCTTTTCCCCCGAAGGGGACTCAGGGCGGCTCACAATTCAAATCAGGGGAAGGGGGTAGAGACAAAAAATAAAAAACGGAACATAACAATACATAATTTAAAAACACACAACAGTCATACCATTCGAGACGGAGGGCAACAACTCTTTAGCCCCAGGCCTGTCGGAACAGCCAGGTTTTAAGGGCTTTGTGGAAGGCCTGGAGGGTGGTGAGGGTTCAAATCTCCACGGGGAGCTCGTTCCAGAGGGTCGGAGCAGCCAGAGAGAAGGCTCTCCTCCGGGTAGTCGCCAGTCGACACTGGCCGGCGGATGGAATTCAGAGGAGGCCTAATCTGTGGGATCTAATCGGTCTAGTGGAGATAATTGGCAGCAGGCGGTCTCTCAAGTACCCAGGTCCAATACCATGAAGGGCAAAGGTTGTATAAGGGGATTAGTTGTATAGTGTGAACTTGGAGGCGCATGGTTTGTGTACCTGCTGGTTCTTTGTGAAAAGATATTGGCTAATTTTGACTTTGTCAAAAGGCCATTGTCCTTCTTGCGCAGACTGAGGTGCTCATACCCTAGGCTTTGATCCTGAGGTGAGAAATCTGGAAAGGAAGATCACCCTCAGGTAGGTAGATTCTTGCCTCAGGATGGATTTGCTATGAGGAGATCTGTTACCTTCCTTTGTCTTGAGGGAATTCTGGCCTCCTCAATGGAGCCAGTAAGGTGCTAAAAAAGGAGCAGGGCAGATTGGAGACCTTTTAATTTCCAACACTATCCATAATCAGAGATGATATTCAGCCAGTTCTGACTGGTTTACCAGAACCGGTAGCAGAAATTTTGAGTAGTTTGGAGAACCGGCAAATACCACCTGTGGCTGGCCTCGCCCCCAATCTATTCACTGCCTTCTGAGTCCCAGCGGATCAACTGGATCTTCTTTTGTTGCCCTGCACAGGAGAATGGAGCTGGAAAGCAGGTTGGTGGGGTGGGGAAAAATGGGGATTTTGGAGTAACCTTGCCCTGGAGAGGGGAGGGAATGGAGATTTTGCAGTATCCTTCTCCTGCCACGCCCACCAAGCTACACCACATCCACCAAGCCATGCCCATAAGAACTGGTAGTAAAAAAAAATTGAATCCCACCACTGATCCATATGTATCTCAATACCTCTGATGATGAGTGCTTCATTACTCATTAACAATGTGGTCTTTTTGAGGTGGCATCTTCCTGGACAAGCTATTCTAGAAGAGTTAGAAAATGAAACTGTCTGATAACAGAGGTTTCAGATGGATCCATTAAAACATGTGGGCTTACATTCCTTTCTGTTGTCTGTAAACCCCTTATGCATTGGCAGGTGATGCCTAATCAGGCTTCACTTAGAAATATTTGGCTAAAATCTTTTTTTTTATTTTTCGTGCTGGCAAGTTTTGTGCTTTTCCACAACTCCTCTAATTAAAAATTGACTGCCTAGTGAAAGTATTATTGAAGCACTTAATATGCCAAGTGAGAAACTGAAGTATGGTAAGATCGGGCTTGGAGAAAGGGTGCAAAAGTTGATAAATGCAATCCTCTTCTTTTTATAGTCTTGCTTTTGGCATTCGGATCCAAACTAAGGTGACTAAATTTAGTTGTCATTGGGCAAGGTCCTTGTGGGTTTCTGGGTGTTCTCCTAAAACCAAGCAAAAGAGCAAATGCCACCGTGAAGCAGTTTATGAGTTTGTATCAGAGGTGGTTTGTATTCAGCAGGTTCTGACCAGTTCTGGAGAACCGGTAGTGGAAATTTTGAGTAGTTTGGAGAACTGGTAAATGCCACCTCTGACTGGGCACGCCCCATCTATTCTCTGCCTCCCGAGTCCTGATTGAATTGAATTGAATTTCCTTTATTTGTATGCCGCCCTTTTCCCTGGGGGGACTCAGGGCGGCTCACAATTCAAAAAGGGAGGGGGGAAAGACAAACAGTATTCCTATATGGAAACAATACAACATATTAAAAGAGAGCACAACAGTCACACAATTCGAGGGGGGTTAGACTCTTAACCCCAGGCCAGCCGGGACAGCCAGATCTTCAAAGCGGCATGGAAGGATTGGAGGGTGGTGAGGGTCCAAATCTCCACGGGGAGTTCATTCCAGAGGGTCGGAGCAGCCACCGAGAAGGCCCTCCTCCGGGTAGTTGCCAGTTTGCACTGGCTAGTAGATGGAATACGGAGGAGGCCTAATCGATGCGATCGTAATTGGGAGGGAATGGGGATTTCACAGTATCCTTCCCCTGCCACGCCCACCAAGCCATGCCCACCATGCCACACCACGCCCACAGAACCAGTAGTAAAAAAAATGAATCCCACTGGTTTTTATTAACAATATTTAAAACTTTAAAGATCCAGTTATTAATATATATCGCTAGACAGGGTTAAAGGCCCATTGGAAAGTGGATGCTTTTAAAGCATCCACTTTTAAAGCCTGGCACCCCATTGGGGAGAAAGGTAGCTTGGTGTAGTGGTTAAGGTATCTGGCTAGAACAGAAGTAGGCAACTATGGCCCTTTTACAACCTTTGGACTTTAACTCCCAGAATTCCTGAGCCAGCATAGAGTTTTGGGAGTCAAAGTTCACAGGTCATAAAGGGGGGCCATAGTTGCCCACTTCTGAGCTGGAACCTGGGAGATTGTGCGTTGCCGTTCTTTGATAGGCTCAAAGCTAGCTGTTTGATCGTTGGTCAGTCATATTCTCTCCTGGGAACTGTGCTCAAAGCCTCACCCCGATGTTATATGCATTGAACTATTGTAGAAGTAATGGGGCAAATGTCACGGCGGCCTCCCTCAGTAACCAAGAAAGAAACAACTCAACTCCATTTTGCAGAATTAAGAGTACTTTTACTGGTCATGAGTAGATAGCAGCGAAGCAAGGCAAGATCTGAGGCAAAAGCGCGCGTAATCATAGATATCAATATGTGACCCAACTCCCTCCCCTTGGTAACCTCATCCCATAGTCCAATCCACACATCCCTCAGGTGTCATGTGGGAGACATCTTCAAAGAGGATAATCAGGCTGGTATGCCGGACAGTTGGCCTTGGCGGCAAATCCTCAATCTGCCACATGCGCAGTAGATGGTGAGAACAACTCCCTTTTTACAATCACTCCTGTATTGAATACTTCCCCACCCAAATACCATGCTCCCCCTCCCCATTTCAATGGCAGCCAAAAGCAAGCAGCAAAACAGAGGATGGAACTTGTGTGGTGATAACATGGGTTGAATGTGCTTCCATCCAGCACTGGGAGAGGGTGGTTTATCTTATGGTATCATCCCTTGAATATTGTTGCAGTTTTTTAAGGTTACATTCAGAGACCTATGCTTGTACATCTGAGGTGATATACCGTAGTTGTTTTTTTAATCAGCCAAGATTCCTTAATCTAAGCACGGAGATTTTTAGATTTGCAGTTAGTCTGTGGTGAATAGATTGTTCATTACATCTTTATTTTAATTTCCCCACAACAGTGGTACATTTTTACAATCTATTTCAAACTGATCTTTAACTGACATAATGAAAGTCTGATAAATATGAATCCACGTGGTCAAAGTTTAATTCTGGGTTCAAAAACCAAGCAGTTTTGCTATTACAACGATAGTAAGTTTTTGTAAAAACAGGTTTTTCTTTTCTCTCCTTTTCCCCCCTTACTGTTTTTATATTTTTAACATTGTTTTTTTATTCTTTTTTTTCCCCTGACTAAATCAAATCCAAAATTCATTTGAATATATTGATTTAAAACTATACAAGTCATGAAAAAAAAGGGGAGGAGAAGAAAAAAAAACTTTTGGGATATACAAGTCAATCATCATTTCAGAAATATTTCATTGCTTAAATAAAAGACCAGAATTACTACAGTGGGCAAAAAAAAAAGCCAACAACAGTGGGAGTGGAAGCAACTTTTGACTTCCTGCCAGCTTCCCCAATGAGTGTCCTCATGGGAAACTGGAAAGAAGCATCCGAAATCTTCCTTCCTTCCTTCCTTCCTTCCTTCCTTCCTTCCTTCCTTCCTTCCTTCCTTCCTTCCTTCCTTCCTTCCTTCCCCCTTCCCTCCCTCCCTATCATTTAATTACTTCTCCACATATAGGTTCTCATCTTAGCAAAATCATGTAGATGGTGATGGAAATAAGGTCTTTCTTTTCTTCCTGTTCTTACAGAACGAGATCGTTACATAAATGATGATAATACTGGGTGCAATTCCTAAATCATTCTGAACAGTTAACGCTATGTTCTCTGTTTTATAAAGAATTATTGCAGTGTTATTTGGTAAAAAGCATGCGGAATCCTTTAGCACCAGAGGGGAGTCTGAGTTGTCAGCCAAATAACTAAGTGAAAATACTGTCACGCTGCACTTTTGATCAAATACATTTGTTGCAGTCCCACAAGTCATAAAAAATCATCATCAAATCCCGTTAAGCTGTTGAAGGATTATACCCCCTGCGTTCTGGCCACCTTATTTGAGAAAAAAAGATAGATCATGCTCTTTTTCAGGTTTGGATTTTCCCATAATGTTCATTTCACATGCTCATAAGAGTTCTACACTATTAGCCCCCATGCTTACCTATTCCCTAAGGTAGGAATACTTTCCAAGTCAGCTATGACAAACTTATAAGGGGGTAACAATATGCTGATTCCAAGATGGTTTAAGACAGCAAGTTTGCAGTAGACACAATTTGAATTTTGTAATCCAAGAAAGATGATTCACCAAACAACATCAACTTATATGCAGAAAATTAAAACTGCCTTCCAGTCCATCGAAATGCCCAAACGGTGCATTACAGTGTTCTGAAAATATATTATAGGAATTTATCATGAATAATCTATAGAACATATGGCTATCCTAAAGGTATCCATCCAAATTGGATCTCAACCCTTCCTAGTTTAGCAAAGGGAACATGACAGGTTTGCTGATGAGCAACTAGGAGGATTAATTTGGATAATTTTAATCCTCAACATTGGCATTGCATGTAGTTTATATACATCCTGCTAAAATAAATCCCTTACAAGAGTAGTAAGTACTTCATATGTAAAAGGAATGAATTAATAGTAATATTCATTCTGAAATGTAAATTCATATTATCATTTTTAAATTCAACTGAAATGTATGTTTTGTTGTTTGGGGATTGTATCAGAGGTGGGTTGCTCTTGGTAGTAGCGGTGGCGGAAGGCTCCGTCCACCCGCCCGAACGCTTCTGCACACGTGCCGTGACCTGTCAAAACCACGCTCGACTAAACCGCGCCCGATTAAAACGCGTCGCTGACGTCATCAACAGGGCAACAACAGCCAGCGCGGAGAAAGAAGGGCACTTTAAATAGCGCTTTGAAAGCAAGCTGATTCAACTTAAGGTAAGGGTTAGGTTTAGGGTTAGGTTTAGGGGTTAGCTTTAGTGTTAGGTTTAGGTTTAGGGTTAGGGTTAGGGTTAGGTTAAGGATTAGGATTAGGGGGGTTAGGTTTAGGTTTAGGGGTTAATTTTAGGTTTAGGGTTTACAGCGTGCTTCTGTCTCCGCGCTGTTGTTGCCCTGTTGATGACGTCAGCGATGCGGTTTAGTCGGACGCGGTTTAGTCGAGCGCGGTTTTGTGGGTGAACCCACACGCACAGAAGCGTTGCGCGTAAGCTCTCGCTGGAGTGTGCCCAAACCGGTAGTGAAAAAAATTGGCAATCCACCACTGGTTTGTATTGGTTCATATCTTGAATTAGAGAATATCACAATTGATTTATGATTATATTTTCTGGACTTGACTACATTTTATCCACACAGTAAATTTAGGAACTACCGTATATTATCTACTGGCATACTTTTCTGTTTCAGAAAATGCTTTTATTTTCTTCCATATATTAGTAGTTCATATAGTAGACAGAAGGAATGGGAAAGGAAAGGAAGAGATTAAGAAAACAAAACAAAATGCTGGAAACAAAATGATACCCCCTCAGACGAATTAGTGATTAAAAAAAACTTTGGATTGTGCAGAGATGGACAAATTAACACTGAAATTAAAAGATAAAGAAGATTCGGGATATTATGAAATTTGGAACAATTGGTGCAAATGGCTGCAAAACAAGAATAAAATTAATGAAGCCAAAATATATATATAGAACTGTGTATAAAGGTGTGTAAATATAGAAGCGAAATATTATATACATGTACAGGTATGATGACATAACAATGTTGATGTAATGACTGTAAGGTGTTGTAGAAGGGAAAAAAAAAATCTGCTAATAAAAAAAGAAAAGAAAACTTTTTATTTAACACCCGCAGATAAAGCAAAACAAAGATGCTCATGAATGTTACTCAAACATTATTATGTGTACACTAAAATTTGTTCTATTCTTTTTTTAAAAATTGCATTGACAGGTATCAATAACCTCTCCCAAAAGTCTACTTTTAAAAACACCAGAAGTATTTAAGTAAGACATCAAAAAATAATACATTTCCTTGCATCAAAGATCAGAGCGATCAAATCACATTCTCTTCTAAGGGCCTATATCTCTTCTCCCCAAGTCCTGCTCGGCTGCCTTATTATTATTATTATTATTATTATTATTATTATTATTATTATTATTATTAGTTCAAAAGTTTTATTTTCTTTTAAAACAAACATTTCATCATTCCTCAGTCAGTAATACATCGGAGTACAATTTTTTGTGTGTCAAAATAGTTCTAGTTTACCACCAAATTCTTGTCTAGCCTAATGTATACCCCTCCCTCCCTCCACCCTCCCCCCAACCCCCCTCCTCCTCCCCCCCCCGACTTCCCAGAACCCGTACACGGTATGGATTTTTAACAAACACAGTCTAAAATCTATTGAGAAAAAAGAAATAAAGAAATTAATGACATCTCTACATTGATCTTAGCTTCTTCTTGCTGAGCTAACTTTAAACAATTTAAATCATTTCTGATCTTAAGCATAGGCTAACTGGAATTTCTTGGTCCCGTATTTATTTTGTATATAGTCAATCCATTTTTTCCAGTCTTGTTTATATCTCTCGTTTGAGTGATCTTTAAGATATGCCGATATTTTAGCCATCTCGGCTAAGTTTGTAACTTTCAATGTCCATTCTTGAGTTGTAGGCAAGTCTTCCTTCTTCCAGTATTGCGCCACCAACAGTCTTGCTGTTCGGCTGCCTAATTATGATGTCTTTGGGAGGGATGAAGGGAGAACGCTGGGAGTGTATTTCAAGAGTATATATTCTCAGCACCTAAGGCAATATAGACATCTTGTTGCTCAACTATGGCAAGATATGTATACTGGGCAGCAGTGGCATCGGAAGATGCTGGAAGATCATTTTACTGACAATAGCAAAAGTGTTGTTTCAAACTGTGTGGGAGAAGAGAATGTTAAATCACTCAAAGTATTTTTACCAAGAAAACCACACGGACAGAAAATATAAAATGATTGATGAGATAGGCCAGATGGCATTCAACATGCTACTGAGGAATTGCTGAGGGTTTTTCGAAGTACTAATGGTGTTTATGACATGGTTAGATGAAAGCCTTCAGGGCATCTAGTTGTTGATCCTGTCATGTAGGAAAAGAAAATCAGAAGTTGCAAAGGCACAGTTACAGCATGGGATAAGGGAATGCAAACTCCACACTATAAAAGATTAAATAAATTGGCTACACAATGGACATCTTTGGCAAGAGCAAATTGAAAGGAATTAAAATTGGGCCGTTTCAATCAAAAGATTGCACTGTTTACTACTCAAAACATGAAAAACGAAGAAGGAATGACATTGCCTTTATACTTGTGAATCAATGGTGGGTTTCAAAAATTGTTCGAACCTACTCTGTGGGTGTGGCCTCCTTTGTGGGAGTGGCTTGCTGCCCATGTGACCGGATGGGAGTGGCTGGCCGCCCATGTAACCAGATATGAAGATGCCGACGACACTTGTCAGAACCACCTTAAATTACCTCACACACAGCACTGGCATGCATGAGAATAGGATGTAAACTTGTTTTTTAAAAGGCATCTTTGGTTTGCGTTAAAACAACTTCAACACACGCAATGTTCTGATTGCACCACAAACGCAGTAGTCATCCTTACCTTTCACAGAGGCACTGAGTTTTATAAATAGGAGCATGATAGTGTAGAATAATCATATCCAAGGACCAGTGGTGGGTTTCAAAAAAGTTTGGAACCTCTTCTGTAGGTGTGGCCTGCTTTCCGGGTCCACTGGTGGAACCTCTTCTAACCGGTTCGGTAGATTTGACGAACCGGTTCTACCGAATAGGTGCAAACTGGTAGGGACCCACCTCTGTTGTGAATGTAGAGCAAGAAGGGTACTTGGCTACAATACAATGAATCTTCATCTATCATCTATCTATCTATCTATCTATCTATCTATCTATCTATCTATCTATCTATCTATCTATCTATCTATCTATCCATCCATCCATCCATCCATCCATCCATCCATCCATCTATCTATCCATCTATCTATCAATGGCTGTGTGTGTGTGTGTGTGTGTGTGTGTGTGTGTGTGTTCCAGCATAACTCTGGAACGTCTCAAGCAATTTCAACCAAACTTGGTGCACAGATGACTTACTCTCTGGAAACAAATATGGTTAGTTGGCAGATAATATCAAATGAATAATCCTTTGTGTGACAGTGGCAAGGTGGATGGACTCGGACACAGCGGTGATGGCTGCACTGTTGGAAGATATGTATGCGGTCATTAAGAATTGACACCGATTTGGTGGCATATCATCAAAAAATCAGTGCCTGCATCCATGTGGTCACATCTCTCTTCTTCCCCTGGTCATCAGACACATTTGCTGTTTCCAGTTGTAAAGGGAAAGATTCTTCTAATCCTTGTGACAACTATTCTTCAATATTCCATACATTTCAAAATTTCTGTGTTATGCTCTTCTGGAAAAGCAGGACCACCACATTTCCTTTCTGAAAATGTGTTCGGATAAAAGCACATGTATTGGCTTCATAATGCCTTCCTTTCTTCCCCTAACACTTGAAGTTTAAAGTGGTGCTACATATGAGAGGTATCTTTATCAGAGATATTAAAATAAAGGCCTGAGGGTTGGATCCAGCCCACGGGATACTTAGATGTGGCCTTGGGGTGGGGGGGCTACCCTGGAAACAGCCCATTGTGAGTCTGCCAGAGAAAATGGGCTCCTGAGCTCTGTTTTCAGCTGCCATGACCTCTTGCAAGGATGCAGTTGCAGCTAAAAGCAGAGCCCGGAAGCCCATTTTTTGCTGACAGAGTGCTCAGGCCACCACAGCCCCCCCCAACAGGAGTGACATTGAGCTGGCCATGCCCCCCTAGGCCACGCCCCACCCAGCCCCGCTGAGGTCAAATGCAACCTTGATGCGGCCCTCAATGAAATGGAACCCCTGATCTATATGGTTGAGTATTCATGCACCTCGAGGATTACGATTTTCGTCATGGATATTGTCATGGATAGAATGGCTTAATATAAACGCAGCTGTATTTGGAAAGAGTTCAAACAGAGCTTGAGAAGTAAGGAACTTGCTTTCTGGATTTGAAGAGATCAGCTTCCAATACTTGGCGTTTCTTCCCTTTACGTTACCAAAGCCATATTTTCCTGAACAATTTTCAGGGTTTGTTTTCCCCCCCACCCCATCTCTGCATGAAAGCAGATTAACACATTTCTATAAATTCCCATATTTTATTCATTATTTATTTCAAGCCTTTATTAACCAACACTTCCGCTGAAAGGGATCCCAGTACAAGTTCACAGTTTTAACGAAAACACACAAACAGAAAACCTAAATGTTTGGCAATCTTTAAAGTTTACTGAGGAATATAATTGCACCCCCCCTCCCACCCAACAATTCATCCTGCCCAGTTTCAGTATTGCTTCTGGTCATTATTCTTCTCTGTCTCAATGCCCAGTTGTCATATTTTCTTGGGCTTTCTAATACATCTTCTCTTTATATTCCTGCGGTCTTTTTATCATTGATTACTTTCTTTTAATCTATCTTTTCTTGGTATGCATTGTTTGATGATTATAGAGCCGATTATAGAGCTGAGCCGAGATGGTGCAGTGGTTAAATGCAGCACTGCAGGCTACTTCAGCTGACTGCAGTTCAGCAGTTTGGCTGTTCAAATCCCACCAGGCTCAAGGTTGACTCAGCCTTCCATCCTTCCGAGGTGGGTGAAATGAGGACCCGGATTGTTGTTGGGGGCAATATGCTGATTCTGTAAACCGCTTAGAGAGGGCTGAAAGCCCTATGAAGCGGTATATAAGTCTAACTATTGCTATATTTGATTCGTGTTTTTTTTTTGATGCTCACATTTATTTATTTTATTCATTTAGTTTGTCAAACATGTACGAGATAAGAGGTATAAGAATAAACATGGACACGAACCAGTGGTGGGTTTCAAAAATGTTTGGAACCTCTTCTGTAGGTGTGGCCTGCTTTCCGGGTCCACTGGTAGAACCTCTTCTAACCGGTTCGGTAGATTTGACGAACCGGTTCTACCGAATAGGTGTGAACTGGTAGGAACCCACCTCTGACACGAACATAGGGAATGGGTATGAATAAATGGGGACAGTAGGACAGGGATAGTAGGCACGCTGGTGTGCCGCTCTTAGGAATGGGATAGCAATAGTAGTTAGACTTATATACCGCTTCAAATCTCACCAGCTCAGGGTTGACTCAGCCTTCCATCCTTCCGAGGTGGATAAAATGAGGACCCGGATTGTTGTTGGGGGCAATATGCTGATTCTGTAAACCGCTTAGAGAGGGCTGAAAGCCCTATGAAGCGGTATATAAGTCTAACTGCTATTGCTATTGCTATTACCGTTCCACATGTTAAATGTTAAAATACTTTATTTTAAAACCTACTGTGGTTTTACTATGAGTAAAACCTTACTATGAGTATTTTATATTTGTATGTAAACCCTTGTGAGTCAATCCACTGAAATTGGTGGCATACAAATGTAATATTTCAGTAAAAACTCAGATACAAGGGAAGAATATATTGCTTTCATTGTTCAAATAACTTGGTTATTTCTCTGCATACCGTAATATTGAAGAGCTTAACTGTATGTGATTATGACTTTTGCTATCGTGTTGTCAAATTTTGTTTGACAACATGGGAAGGAGATTGAGGGAGAATCAGGAGGCGCAAGGACAAAGCAAGATTTTTTTTCCTATTTTTTTTTCAAAGTTTGCTATAATAGGTGAGTTTTTTTTTAAAGAAGTGCTTATCTCTTTGAAATCCCCCTAGCAAAAACATTCTGTTCAAAATGATAATCCAAATCCTACTCTGAAATTTGGCAGTTTACATCCCTCTGAAGCATCGAGTGTGTTGGCATGTGTTATCCTAGCCTTTTCAAATATAAATATTTTATTACTGATTACTAGTTTTCAATCTTGGGAATTATGAAGGGGGGGGGGCAAAAAAGTTCTTGTTTCTGGATTTAGGTTTAGATTTTGGCCTGAATCAAAAAAAAAACGACAGGCTGTCACTCAACCTGAGTTAAAACAGGCTATTTTGCAAAGTACAGAGTGAGGCCTGAATTAAATCTTAGGACTGGGGCAACGTGTGTTTAAACTTCCCATTGCTTTTGATATTTGCAATTTTATTTCCTCTTTTATTCTGCAATGTTTAGCACAGGAATAAAAGATACTTCCTGAAATTGGCACATAGTGCCTATAAAACAAACAAACCATTTGCCATTCCACTTATACGTGTCTCTTAATCTTCCCAGTCCAACTGCCCTCATTTAAGTTTGCTACTTGATTCACTAATTACATCAGAGGTGGGTTCCTACCAGTTCGCATCAGTTCGGTAGAACTGGTTCGTCAAATCTACCGGACCGCTTAGAAGAGGTTCCACCAGTGGACCCGGAAAGCAGGCCACACCTACAGAAGAGGTTCCAAACATTTTTGAAATCCACCACTCACACACACAAACACACACACACACACACACAGAGAGAGAGAGAGAGAGAGAGACAGACAGACAGACAGACAGACAGACAGACAGACAGACTCACACAGAGAGAGAAAGAGAAAGAAAGGAAGAAAGAAAGAAATAAAGAAAAAAGAAAGAAAAAGAGAGAGAGAGATGAAAGAAAAAAGGAAAAAGGGACAGAGAGACAAAAGGAAGGAAAGAGAGAGAGAGAGAGAGAGGGAGAGAGAGAAAGAAAGAAAACACATGGCCGGCAAGCCACTCCCACCAGGTCACATGGGCGGCAAGCCACTCCCACAAAGGAGCCCCACCCACAGAGTAGGTTCAAAAAAATTTTGAAACCCACCACTGAATTACATCCACAATTGATATCTCATAAACAACAATCTGAAGAAAATACTGCTGCCTATAAACCAGGAAGAGAACTTCTATCGGTCTTATTTTCAATTATATTGAATATGTATTTATTTCATATATCACTGTAAAACTTGGGTCTTTCAGAAGTTTGAACATGTTGAAGCCTCAGGATTGGCAACAGAGTCCATGGTTTAGCTGATCTATAGATATTATTTGATGTATGAGTGCCAAAAATACAATCTTTTTTTGTTTGTGTGGTGGTTCCATAATTATATACTTTCTTCCCTTCTTGGAGCAACCAACCAAATTCTCTTCCCATATTTATTTGGATACTGAAAACATGTTTATTTTCAAAGAAATCTTAAGAATGTGCTGTGCTACTTTAGAGGAAAAATACTCTTCTGACGTTCTATTTTAACGCACATTTACTGTTATATTTATTTTGTAGATAAGTCACGTTGATAACTGGCATTAAGGAGGATATAATTTACTTGGGTAGAACATGTTTCAAGAAAAAAAAAGTGTCTTCTTCTGCTTTCATTCCGTTTCTATAGATAATGATATCTTGGAATTATTATGGAAACTGAAGCTTAATGTTTATTATGTAGTAGCCATTCATCATTTGTATTGCATTACTGAATATCTCTTTCTTCATCTCGCTTGGACATAAAAATAAGAAAAGTGTTCCAACCTCGTGTTTTGTAACGGGTTCTTGGCGTGTGAGAAAACTAATAGACTAGCAACTGGTGGGGGTGGGGGCGGAGAGGGGAGGGTCCCCCTGCGAATGGTGGGTGAGTGTGCATGTAACTCCATTTGCAAGCACATCTGCCACTCGCACAAATGGAGATGCGTGTGTTTGCACAGTCACCTGCCACTTCCATGGCCCGGTTCTAAACAGGCTTCAGTGTGGTAATGAGCCAAGGGTCCAAGTGTTCGGAGACTGCAACTAGTCCAGAATGCAGCCGCGCGAGCGATATTGGGTGTACCTAAATAGACCCACGTCACACCGATCCTCTGTGAGCTGCACTGGCTTCCTATTGGTCTCCAGACGCAATTCAAGGTGTTGGTTATTACCTTTAAAGCCCTACATGGCTTAGGGCCAGCGTACCTTCGAGACCGCCTACTGCCACATTCCTCCCAGCGGCTGGTGAGATCCCACAGGGTGGGCCTCCTTCAGATGCCGTCAGCCAGACAATGCCGGCTGGCGGCCCCCCTGGAGGAGAGCCTTCTCTATGGCTGCTCCGACCCTTTGGAATGAGCTACCCCCAGAAATCCGGACCTTGCCCACTCTCATGGCCTTCAGAAAAGCTGTGGAAACCTGGCTATTCTGGCAGGCCTGGGGCTGTTGACCTCATTGTTGAGGTCCAGCCCCGATCGTAACGAATGTATGTGTGTTGTTTTTAACATGTTTTTATTTTCATTTTTTTATTATTCTTCTTTCTTCGATGTAAGCCACCCGGAATCCTCCGGGATTGGGCGGCCTATAAATTGATTTAATAAAATATTTTTTTATTTAATTTGTATGCCACCCTATTCCCGAGAGACTCAGGGCGGCTAACAGTCTGGAGGGGAGGGGGGTACAAAATAAAAATAAAAGACAAACAATTTAAAATGGAGCAACAGTCGTAACCTCGGATGGGGCTGGAAAATTCAGCCCCAGGCCTGCCAGAACAGCCAGGTCTTAGTTGCTTTGCGGAAATAAATAAATAGATAGATAGATAGATAGATAGATAGATAGATAGATAGATAGATAGATAGATAGATAGACAGACAGACAGACAGACAGACAGACAGACAGACAGACAGACAGACAATAAATAAATAAATAAATAAGGGCTGGGGATTCTTGTATGGTTCACAGTGATGGTGAACCTATGACACATGTGGCAGAGGTGGCACAAAGAGCCCTTTCTGTGGGCATGCATGCCATTGCCAGCTTCTTTTCTCGTTTCTGACACACCGGCCAGCTGGTCTTTGGCGGGTGCCAGAGCACTGAAAAATGGCCTGAAAATGGCCTAAAAAACAGCCTGAAAATGGCTCAAAAAACAGCCCAAAATCGGGCCATTTTCAGGCCATTTTCCAGGCCAAAAACAGCCCCAAACCCGTCAAAAAACAGACATGTGCATGCCGGCCAGCTGATCTTTGAGTTTCCAGTGCTCCAGGACACACGCATGCATGCACATGCACGGGCATTCCAATTTGGGCACTCGAAAAGGTTTGCTATCACTATAACAGACTAATAAATGGGTAAATGCAGAGGGACAGTCTGAGAATGACTTGTCCTGGGCCTACATGAGTTGCTGTCTATTACAAGCCTTGATCGGGCGTTTGAGCATCTCAGTTCCACTGATCCAATAGCTGCAACCTTTGGGAAAAATTGATCTTGATGCTGAAAAGCAACACAATGTGGGCCAGCTGTTTCATCCCCAGCAGAGAGGAATTGTAAGGTTTCACATAAAAGCCTCATTGATAGAACCTGGCATACAATTGAAGGCAATTTTGCAGCCATCCCCACCTCAGCTAGGTTTACTTTTGTTAAACTCCTAGAGTAGGCACAGAGCTACTTTTATGAAACGTTCAGCCACTAATTGCTATCCGCAGAGAGATTATACTGTATGTATCCCTGGAGATGGCTGTCTGTAGTTTTGAATTGCACATACTCAGAAGTATCCACATCATGTCTTACTAAAATACAAAGCATTCAGTAAATTATATATATATATATATATATATATATATATATATATGTGTGTGTGTGTGTGTGTGTGTGTGTGTGTGTGTGTGTGTGTGTGTGTGTGTGTGTGTGTGTGTGTGTGTGTGTGTGTGTGTGTGTGTGTGTGTGTGTGTGTGTGTGTGTAGTGTCACAACCCCTGATAAGCCCCAATTATGGGAGGAAGCTAACTGCTTCCATCATCTGTCAATCGGCTCGTCACAAGAGTCCATCATGACAGAAACCCAATATTTTTACTGTTGCCTTTGTTATATTTGTGTTTTATTTGTGCTGATAAATAAATAAAGGGAGACGTTTATATATATGTATATATATGTGTGTGTGTATATATATATATATATATATATATATATATATATATATATATATATATATATATATACACACACATATATATACATATATATTTTATATATAAATTTTATATATATATATAAAATGTATATGTATATGTATATGTATATGTATATGTATATGTATATGTATATGTATATGTATATGTATATGTATATGTATATGTATATGTATATGTATATGTATATGTATATGTATATGTATATGTATATGTATATGTATATGTATATGTATATGTATATGTATATGTATATGTATATGTATATGTATATGTATATGTATACATACATATCTACATCTATACCTATACCTATACCTATACCTATACCTATACCTATACCTATACCTATACCTATACCTATACCTATACCTATACCTATACCTATACCTATACCTATACCTATACCTATACCTATACCTATACCTATACCTATACCTATACCTCTATCTATCTATCTATCTATCTATCTATCTATCTATCTATCTATCTATCTATCTATCTATCTATCTATCTATCTATCTGTATGTATTTAGTGTCACAACCCCTGGTATGCCCAAATATGGGAGGAGGCCTACTGCTTCCTTCCTCTGTCTATCGGCTCGTCACAAGAGACCAGACAGACAGAAACCCAATATTTTTACTGTTGGTTCGAATCCCATTAAGGGTGTGGCTAGCTGATGAGAGCTAAATAGCTTGAAATAGATCTATACTAGTATCCCTTTATTTATTTATCAGCACAATTGCCACACAAATGTAACAAAGGCAACAGTAAAAATAATGGCTTTCTGTCATGATGGTCTCTTGTGATGAGCTGATAGACAGAGAAAGGAAGCAGTATGCTTCCTCCCATATTTGGGCATACCAGGGGTTGTGACACTAAATACATACCAATTTCCCTGGCTCAGCTGATAAAGGCGGAGAACCTTGTGGCTTAATGGTTAACACAACTGCTTAATATGTAATACAGCACAGGTTCAAATCCCAGTAAGGGTATGGCTAGCTGATGAGAGCTAAATAGCTTGAAATAGATCTATACTAGTTTCCCGTTATTTATTTATCAGCACAAATGCAACGTATATATATATATGCTCTGAGGACCATTATGGTTGAAAAATAATATGCAAATTGTCTGTGTGTATCTCTACAGTACATATAGGAACACATCTAATTTGATCCTGAAAATATAGCAACAATTATTTTGTAATTTGGGGATAACCACTGCATTTTAGCCTCCCAGAAGTGTTGAACACAAGAAGAGTCAAAATTAAGGAGCTTGCTCCAATCAGCAAGGAAAAAAACCAAAATGATTCTTCCTTTACAGATGCAGTTAGATTCCTACAATATCCATGCTTGGCAAAGGTGATTGCTGTTTTGTACGCAATTCATCCTGATCTCCTCTGAAAGAAACGGTACATTTATGCATCGATGGTCTATTTCCTTTGTGTTTTCACTGTTTGCCCCCAAATCTTTGTAGAACTCTTGCTGATTATAATGTCATTTTTTAAAAATCAAAATTCTTCATCGGATGGCCAAAATGGATTCTACAATATCCTATAATTTTAAAAATAAGGAAAACAGCTGAATGGGTCAGTAGCCAGTTTGTACTTATATTGAGCCAAGATGGCACAGTGGTTAGGGTGCAGTACTGCAGGCCACTTCAGCTGACTGTTATCTGCAGTTCGGCGGTTCTAATCTCACCGGCTCAAGGTTGACTCAGCCTTCCATCCTTCCGAGGTGGGTGAAATGAGGACTCAGACTGTGGAGGGCAATATGCTGACTCTGTAAACCGCTTAGAGAGGGCTGAAAGCCCTATGAAGCGGTATATAAGTCTAACTGCTATTGCTATATTGGTTTGGATCAGAGGTGGGTTCCTGCCGGTTCTAACCGGTTCACTAGAATAGGTTCCACAAATCTACCATGCCGTTTAGAACCAGTTTCAGCGGTGGAACGCCCACTCACTCGCTCACCCCTGGGCCCTGCCCATCTGGTCGCCACTCATCCGCTCACTCCCCCTGCCCATCCACACCATGCCTAAGAGCCCTATAGAGAGCCCTTGGCTCTCTATTGCTGCCAGCTGAGGGGGTAAGTAAGCTCTTTGCTGGCACAGCAGCTTTTGGGGCTAATGGGCTTGGGTTTCCAGCCCGACAGCCCCAGCCGCTTCTGGATGACTGGCAGCTGGCGCAAACTCCCCTCATGTTCCTTCTTCTGCGGAACCCGCTACCTTGTCTTTGACAGCCACCTTGTTTCCAATTTGGGGGGGGGGGGTGAGAAATTCTCTGCGTGGATCCCCCCAATTGGAAATGAGGCGGCTGTGAAATATGTGTGGGGTCCGGAGCTCATGCGCAGGAGAGGCGTGCCCCTCACGTTCCTCGTCTTCCCGGATGGGCTCCAGAAAAGTGGAGCCTCCTCCTTCTTTTTAACCAGGCAGCGATCAGAGAGAAAAGGGCAGCACGTGTCCGTGGGCTTGTGCAACAGACGAAGATCGCCTGACTAAAAACAAGGACAAGGCCCATCTGCGGGGGGAGGGATGCCCCTCGCGTCACTCGTCTTCCCGGATGGGCTGGGGACAGAAAAGGTTTTTTCTCCAGTCCCAGGTTTCAGTTTCCTGGCTTCAGTATCTCTTTCCACTTCTTTTGTTGAGCCTGCAATTGAGGTTCCTTTTTATGTCTTAGGAAAGATCGCCTGGTTAAAAAGAAGGACGAGCCCATCCGCAGTTTGGGAGGGAGGGGGAGACCGAGAGACAGACAGAGACACACAGAGAGAGACACACACACAGAATGAGTGATTGATTGATTGATTGAGTGAGTGAGTGAGTGAGAGACAGACAGACACACAGATACACACAAACACACACACACACAGAGTGACAGAGAGAGAGGAAGGGAGGGGGAGAACAGAGAGATAGAGAGGGAGGGAGACACACACACACACACACACATGATGACAGATGGGGGAAGGAGGAGAGAGAGAGACAGAGAGATACAGAGACAGACAGACAGACAGACAGACAGAGAAAATGACAGAGAGAGACAGAGAGAGAGAGGGAGGGAGAGACAAAGAGCCACAGAGAGAGAGAAACAGACAGACAGACACAAAGAGAGAGAGAGAGAGACAGAAAGAGAGAGAGAGAAAGAAAAAGAGAAAGGAAGAAAGAAAAAAAGAAAAAAGAAAAGAAAGTGGGAGAGAGATGAATGAAAGAAAGAAAGAAAGAAAAAGAGAGAGAGAGAGAGAGAGAGAGAGAGAGAGAGAACACTTATGGCCACAATTGAGCCCAAAATTTTGGTTGCTAAGCAAGAGAGTCATTAAGTGAGTTTCACCACATTTTCCAAGTTGGCCACGCCCACCTGGTCACATGACCACCGAGCCACTCCCACAAAACAGGCCACTCCTACAGAATAGGTTCTAAAAAAAATTGAAACCCACACTGGTTTGGATACATATCTCCATGCCAATGGATAAATTAAAAGTAAATTGGTTCTCAATAAGTTGTGGCCTTAAACTGTTTCCACAAAGTCTTTGTGAGGATACGGCTCTCATTTAATTGCAAACATATATGCACCCACACATCTACATGCATACGTACTTACCAGTTGTTTATCTTCTCTTTGTTGCTAAGCAACCTGTGTCATTTGATTCTTTTACGTTTCCTGTCTTTCCTCAGCCGTATTTATTTTATATTACAGACATTTCCTACTCATTTTTAAAATACAAATTCCAAAGCGATGGTTGTTTTGCTTGTTTAATTTTTTTTTAACGTGCATTTCAATTCTTCTTGAGAATTGAGCCAATGAGCCAAGGTGGCGCAGTGGTTAAATGCAGCACTGCAGGCTACTTCAGCTGACTGCTAGTTCTGCAGTTCGGCTGTTCAAATCTCACCGGCTCAAGGTTGACTCAGCCTTCCATCCTTCCGAGGTGGGTAAAATGAGGACCCGGATTGTTGTTGGGGGCGATATGCTGACTCTGTAAACCGCTTAGAGAGGGCTGAAAGCCCCATGAAGCGGTATATAAGTCTAACTGCTATTGCTAACTGCTATTCTTATATTTTTTTACTCTTATCTAAATCCCTAGTATTTTCATAAGCTTATTTAATAATGATAGTAACTTTTGATCCGGTCATGAAATACAAATTACTTGACTGTTTTAGTATAAAACATTTTTTTTTCTTTTTGTTAATCATATCCAGAGGTGATATTCAGGCGGTTCTTCCTGGTTCGGGCGAACTGGTAGCCGCGGCTGCAGGAGGCTCCGCCCCCCCTGCCCCAATGTGTCCCCAATGAGAACTGTGCATGTGCAGAAGGTGGTGCTCACATTTGCAAACCAGTAGGGAAAGTAAGTGAATCCCACCACTGAACATATCATTACGGACAGGTTTTCTGTAAACAAAAACAATAACTTTCTTTTAAAAGTTGAAAGGAATTCCGCTTCTTTTTCTTAAATGCTTATGAGATGAGCTAGCTAACTAGAAAGTCTGATGAAATTGCTGTCTGCTTTGAGGGGGGGGAAAAATAAGTACTTTTATTTTATTTTATCCATGTAGAAATTACTTTTTTTTTCTTCACCGTAATGCAAAAGCCATAATTTGAGATTCTTCCTAAGAATTTTATTACACTAGTTCAGGCTATGTATTTTGAGCCGAGGTGGCGCAGTGGTCAGGGTGCAGTACTGCAGGCCACTTCAGCTGACTGCTATCTGCAGTTCAGCGGTTCTAATCTCACCGGCTCAAGGTCGACTCAGCCTTCCATCCTTCCGAGGTGGGTAAAATGAGGACCCGGATTGTTGTTGGGGGCGATATTCTGACTCTGTAAACCGCTTAGAGAGGGCTGAAAGCCCCATGAAGCGGTATAGAAGTCTAACTGCTATTGCTAATTGCTATTGACAATTTGCCTCAATGTTGTGGTTACTGCACAGCTCACATATAATAAGGAAGCATCAATGCAGGCTCTACAAGTCAGTCTCTGCCATTATATAGGTACCATTCTTTAAAGAAATACAAATGATACTTTCATTTCTCTACTTCCCCCATAGTGGTACAAAGCATTGAGCAGTTAGGGTTTTTTAAAAATTATTTATTTACAAATAAATACTGCTCCTCGGTTCACCCACGTAACACCTATCCTCCGCGAGCTGCACTGGCTGCCTGTTGATCTCCGGGTGCGCTTCAAGGTGCTACTTATCACCTACAAAGCCCTTCATGGTATTGGACCTGGGTACTTGAGAGACCGCCTGCTGCCAATTACCTCCACCAGACCGATTAGATCCCACAGATTAGGCCTCCTCCGAATTCCATCCGCCGGCCAGTGTCGACTGGCGACTACCCGGAGGAGAGCCTTCTCTGTGGCTGCTCCGACCCTCTGGAACGAACTCCCCATGGAGATTCTAACCCTCACCACCCTCCAGGCCTTCCGCAAAGCCCTTAAAACCTGGCTGTTCCGACAGGCCTGGGGCTAAAGATTCGCTGCCCCATTTCGAATGGTACGATTGCTGTGTTTTTAACTATGTATGGTTTTTGTGTTCTTGTTACTTTGTTTTGTATTTTCCCCTCCCTTTTTAAGTTGTGAGCCGCCCTGAGTCCCTTCAGGGAAAAGGGCGGCATAAAAATAAATTAAACGAAATGAAACGAACGAAACCAATATATCTTGCCTTTATTAGTTTTTACTAATAACTCATGTCCAACACACCTTCATCCTCCTACTTTTCCCACAACAACAACCCTATGAGGTGAGTTGGGCTGAGAGAGAGAGAGTGACTGGTTATCCAGCTGGTTTTCATGGCTAAGGCAGGATTCCTAGTTTCTAGTCTAGTGCCTAACCACTAGACCAGAGTAAATGTTTTAAAAATATTTCCACCCTCTGTCGGGCCAACAATGACTCTTTGGTTATCAGAAGATGGGTGTAAATTGCTAATTTTCTTCCTTCCATCCTTCCTTCCTCCCTCCCTTCCTCCCTCCCTCTTTCTTTCTTTCTTTCCTTTCTTTCTTTCTTTCTTTCTTTCTTTCTTTCTCCGTGGTGGTGATTTGTATCCATTCTTTCCACCAGAGCAATCCAAAATTCTGTTTCTTGTTAAGATGTGTAACATTATCTTACAATGCTGCTTCTACTTCATATTTATGCCTCAAATGAAAATTTATGTTTTCTGCACTAGATGGTATTATAATGGGAAAGTCATGCTCTTCTTGGATCTAGCTGGAAATATTTTTGCGAGATCTTGAAAAGCTTAAACCAATTCCCTCATTCCTTTTTAGTACTGAACCCCAGACCATTCAGGTTTTCCCCCCAGTTCCGTAGGAGGCCTCTTAAATGCTGAACATGTGGAAAAATCTTATTCATTCAAAACACCAGAGGACTTAGTAAAAACCAAAAGAAGCCTCAAATGGCCATGCGAGATCACTTCTGAAGTCCTATCGCACCACAATTGTGATACAACCTCTTCTATATCCTGACTAGAAATGTATGCAATCTCTGTGGAAATCTATAATAGCTACGTACAAATCATTAGAAAAAGATCAAGATGGGGGACAGACTTGTTAACGAGCATATGGGTCTATATTTTCTTAGAACCTTAGAATGAATTGAAATCATGTAAATAAAAATTCAGTCTCTCTAATGGGATCACATTAGATAACGGCGATAGGATGACTTATGTTGTCTTAGTGAGTTTGCCTTCAAGATGCTCAAGCTTGCAGCTGGGAAGCTTCAAGGCTCTGGAATACCATTCTAATGAACACGCAAAGGTGCTTTTTCAAAAGGCAACTGGGCTTTGCTTTTCCTGGAAGATGTTTCACTTTTCTATCCAAGAAGCTTCTTGGATGAGAAGTGAAATGTCTTCAAGGAAGAACGAAGTCCAGTTGCCTTTTGAAAAAGCAACTGTGGGGACTACCGTGACCTGGATGACTGAGAATTTCCATAGACAATTCTAATGATTTTTGATCTTAAGCCAAAAATTGAGAGAATTAAGATAGTGAACTCTTATAGGGATATTCCCTGTCACACAATTTCTTGTGGACATCACTGAAAAGTAATATACAGTATAGTATTCAGAGGTGGGTTCCTACCAGTTCGCACCTATTCAGTAGAACCGGTTCGTCAAATCTACCGAACCGGTTAGAAGAGGTTCCACCAGTGGACCCGGAAAGCAGGCCACACCTACAGAAGAGGCTCCAAAATGTTTTGAAACCCACCACTGACACACACACACAAACACACAGACTCACACAGAGAGAGAAAGAGAAAGGAAGGAAGAAAGAAAGAAAGAAAAAAAGAAAAAAAGAAAAAGAAAGAAAAAGTGAGAGAGAGAGGAAAGGAAAAAGGAAAAAGGAACAGAGACACAAAAGGAAGGAGAGAGAGAGAGAGAGAGAGAGAGAGAGAGAGAGAGAGAGAGAGAGAGAGAGAGAACACATGGCCAGCAAGCCACTCCCACAAAGGAGGCCACACCCACAGAGTAGGTTCGAAAAAATTTGAAACCCATCACTGATAGTATTCAAGGTGAAGCAGAAACACAAATGACAAAAATGGACAAAAATGGTGTAAAATATGTCATTCATGGACGTAATGGACATTTTGTTTTAACTCCTCCCACATAGATTGTTCCTCAGAGAGTGTCCCATATGGATAAAACGTACATGCAGATTGTTTAGGAAAGACTGAAAATATATATATATATATATATTGAGCCAGATAAACAACATTACTTGTGTTACTTTCTTTGCTTCCTGTCTTATGTTGAATCAAACAGCTTTGAGTTCCTCAAAAAAAAAAAAAATGGAACGAGAATCTAAGAAAAAGCGACTTTGTGGTCTATAATTATTTACTTCTATTTCCTACCTGAATCTATTACGGTAGTGAGCCAAAATACTTCAGCTTTTTCAACAGAGATATTTTGCAATTATGTATTTTCCAGTTTCTCCTCAACTTTTGCAGAATTTCAATTTTATTCTAGAGGATATTTGGAAGAAAGGCTTTTCTCTGTTTTATCGTCACAAACAGCACTGAGCTGCACCATGATCCTGATCCAATATTCTTATTTTAATTTTTTGGAAGAATCACACATTTATACGCCTGTTCCTTCCACTTGTTGTCCTTTAATTCACTGCTTTCTTCCTTCTGAATACGGACCCACACATTTTCAGTCAAATTAAGGAAAGAAAATTTTATTTTAAATTTTATTATTTATTTTATTTCCACTGAATTTATCTCTGCCTCCCATTTCACAAACAGTGGAGACAATTCTGGGAATCTATTTTCTTTGTCTGCTCAGAGTTTTACATCATCTAGAGGCATCACTGGGAGATTTTGTTGGTGGTCTTCTGAAAATAAAGTTGTCAGAATATTCATGAACTGGCAGAGACATGGTAACAGGTCAGCCAATGGAAACTATTTGGTGACTGAGAGCCATGCCAGATGGCTCAGAGCCTGGGCGTGGCTTAGCTACGTAGCTCTGAGTCTTTGCAAGATAACTAATCTAGTCTGCTCTCTGAATTGAAACTGGAAACAAATCTCTCCTCTGCCTGTGTTTTGCCTGTAACTACTACCATGTTTGAGAATCCACTATTGGTATTGTATATTTACTCATGTGTTATTATGCATATAAAGAAGTTAAGGAATCCTGCTGAATCAGTTATCTATATGTGCTTTCTGGATTTGATTTTTGCAACAAACTCTTGACAAAAGTGTTTCACTATATCATTCTTTTTTGTACATAAATATCAAGGGATGTAACATCCATGCTAAATGTACCATCCATACCTGTTCTGTCCCCCCCTTCTTCGCTGGTTCACAGACGACAGTCAGACAGACTTAAAAGGAAATAACTTTATCAGTCCTGGCTTCTGCTGGCTGTGAACCCAAAATAAACATAAATAAAGTCTCTGGCAAGAAGATAACAGAATGCAAAACAAAGATCTTTTACGGCAAAACCAGGTGTACAGAAAAAAAGCAAATCACTTATCCAAGTGTCTCTTTGAATCAGGGTTACAGAAAGCAAATCACTTATCCAAGTGCCTCTCACAAACAAACCACGACCGATGAACCATGAACCACGAACGAATGACGAACGTTGACTTCTGCAACTAGGGCGTGGCATCATCAGTCCTTTTATCTCCAGAAGACGACACTAACGAGCCCCAGCTGCATTGTTATTCCTGCATCCCGACTCAACTCACAGCAAACTTCTGATGAGTCACAACACATACCAATGACTATTCATATGGGCAAATCCTGTATCTTTACCTTTAAAAAATAATAATCAACTGCATCATGCTTACTGAACTATCATTTCCAGGTTCATTTTGTCTGTATTTGTTTTTTAAGTTGGAGTTTA
Organism: Thamnophis sirtalis; assembly: GCF_051295495.1. Taxonomy (NCBI): domain Eukaryota; kingdom Metazoa; phylum Chordata; class Lepidosauria; order Squamata; family Natricidae; genus Thamnophis; species Thamnophis sirtalis. The sequence continues at coordinate 3,805,539 of NW_028261396.1, forward strand.
GATTCACCAGGTCAGTAAATTCTGGGCAAATTCCTCATGTCTTATAAGATGATTGCCATGTAATTCTGTTTTACTGCTTCATTTTTTAAAGTTTTATGAACCACTTTCACCAGTTTGGGGACTTGGAGCACAAATAGAAATCCGAGACAGGTTTTGTTGTTGTTGTCATTGTTCCAACGAATACCTTTCACGGTAGAAGATGATGATCGTACAACATTCCCCAATTCCGTATCTCCAGATGTGTGGGGGATATAACTCCCATAATTTCTCAAAGCAAGAGTGAAAAAATATATTGCACAATAAGATCCCATTAAATTTTTCCTCTTTCCTGCCTGAAGCCCTTAAGTGAAAGCACTGTTATAATTCCTTTGGGGGACACGGCTGTGAAGAAAGCTCTACTGATATTACTGATCTTTTCATCATACAGAATATGCATAGAAATGTAATATTTATTTTTAGTAATTTTTTTATTGTCACTTAACCCTTTTTAATGGTACAGATTACAATGACTAACAAATAGAAGGCAACAAAAATATAATAAAATGTATTGGTACTCACACTAAAAAATCAACTACAAGAAAGTACAGGTAATTTGCATTTTCAGTTTTCAGAATTCATTACAACAATTCATTTAGTGACTGTTAAAAGATACAATGGTACTGAAACAAGTGATCTATGACTGTTCTTCACAGTTACGACTGTTGCTCATGTGATCAAATTTTGGACGCTTAGCAACTAATTCATATTTATGATGGTTGCAATGTCCCAGAGTCACGTTATTATTTATTTATTTATCTATCTATCTATCTATCTATCTATCTATCTATCTATCTATCTATCTATCTATCTATCTATCTATCTATCTACTTACTTACTTACTTATTTATTTATTTATTTATTAGACTTATATACCGCTTCATAGGGCTTTTGCAACCTTCCAAAAAGCAAAGTCAATGTGGAAGCCAGATTTACTTAAGGATCATATTACTAACTTAACAACTAATGTGATTCACTTTACAACCGTGGCAGAAAAGGTCATAAATGGGACAAAATTAACTTAACAAATGTTTTGCTTAGCAGCAGAAATTTTAGGCTCGATTGTGGTTGCAAATCGAGGGCTAACTGTGAAAGTTGTTCAGTTTCTTCTTTCATCTTCCAATCCAAGTTCCATCAATATATATTCATCGTACAGGTTGATTAAAATAAGAATCTTAATGTTCTGTCCAGATACGTTTCCCATATACAGATTGTGCAGAGAAACACAAAAGGTTCTGGGATTCCCATTTTTCTAAGGACATTTCATATCATAATATAGTCTACAGAATTGAAGATTTTTTTTTCTACAATTATTGAAGCACGTATTTACTTCTTGGTACTATTTGTCTTCCACAATAATTCATCATGAATCAACAGTAATGTTTCTTGTTCTTCAGCTCTTTCTGAAACCAGCTTAAACCTCTGGGCTCTTAGAGGGAGGGCTCCAATTACCTCCACTAGACCAATTAGATCCCACAGACTAGGCCTCCTCCGAATTCCATCCGCCGGCCAGTGTCGACTGGCGACCACTCGGAGGAGAGCCTTCTCTGTGGCTGCTCCGACCCTCTGGAACGAGCTCCCCGTGGAGATTCGTACCCTCACCACCCTCCAGGCCTTCTGCATAGCCCTTAAAACCTGGCTGTTCCGACAGGTCTGGGGCTAAAGATTCGCTGCCCCTAGTTCGAATGGTATGACTGTTGTGCTTTTAATTATGTATTGTTTTGTGTTGTTACTAAACTGTCTGTATCCCCCCTTCCCTTTTTGAGCTGTGAGCCGCCCTGAGTCCCCTTAGGGAAAAGGGCGGCATACAAATGAAATAAATTCAAACTCCAATCGACGCAAGATGACCTTAAGTATTACTTGGGTAGAAAGTTAAATTAAAGTGAAAAATGTGATTTGCACATTTTGTTCAATCTTCTTTCTTTCACACTGGGTTGCTTCCGGTTCGGCCCGGATCAGGCGAACCGGTAGTGGCCGTGGCGGGAGGCTCCACCCACCTGCCCAGATGCTTCTGCACATGCACAGAAGCATTGCACATGAGCAAACCAGTAGCACCGAGATTTGCAACCCACCTCTGACTGCTATGTAGACTGATCTTGTTCCACTGATTTAATCACTGTGTCAGATTTGCTGGATGAGTTTGGTTGGAATCTCGACTGATTATTTTTTAGATATGATTATCTAAATCATAGATTTATGATTTAGATAATAAATCTATTTCTTTATGGATTCCATAATTCATGTAGTTTAGTAATGACTGGGAGAGCTGATCTAATCATGTCCTATACTAGATGTTCTTGTATTAATTGTATTAATAAACATTCATCCATGTGTCCTCCATAAACACCTTTATTGAGATGAAGATCCACCTCCCCGTGTTTTGATTTTACACAGTCTTGGTGTTGGGTTCAAAATAGGAGAGATCTCTACAATAGTGCAAACACAGAACTGTGGCACAAGGAGATCAAACAGCTTCAGTGGTATTGGTGAGAGCAACATTGGTAGAACATATTTTCTGAAGTGGGTTGTTGATATTATTCCCAAGGTACCCATCAGACATTGTTACAGGCTTACTTGTTTAAGATAAGGAGTAGTGGGGATGAAGAACAGTTGAGGCACAGATTTAGTGTGTCTTCAGATTTTTGGCTGATCTGGCCATTTCCCCAAGGGACAGTTGGAGGCTTGTGGTAATTACAATAGTGTCTGTGTGTGTCTGTGTCTGTGTCTGTGTGTGTGTGTCTCTGTGTGTCTGTGTGTGTGTGTGTGTGTGTGTGTGTGTGTGTGTGTGTGAGAGAGAGAGAGAGAGAGAGAGAGAGAGAGAGAGAGAGAGAGAGAGAGAGAGAGAGAGAGAGAGAGAGAGAGAGAGAGAGAGAGAGAGATGCATGAATAAACTGATGCACATAAACTGGAATGCATGTAGCATATATGCCCAGGAGAATTTCTCCACATAGAGGAAAACAATTCCTCATTGGTTCCTTATTACAGAAAGTTGGGGAAACCAGGGATGGGTTCCAGCTTCTCTTACTGCCAGTTTGCTCAAGGGTGGGTTGCATGCACAGAAGTTAAAAAAAAATTGCTTCTGCAAACGGGCAGAAGCAAAAACCAAGATGGTGCTGCCTATGGCGCTGCCGATAGAACCAGTTCGGGGGCGTGTCCGGCTGAGTTACTACCTAGTCAGCCAAACAGGTCCAGATGGGTAGAAACCCGCCTCTGGGGAAAACCCCAGAGCAAAGGAATCGTCCAATGGGAGCCACTGGCCGCCTGCTCGATGTCTAGACTTAGTATTTTGCAAAACACTCCCAAAGTATTTCAGTCTAGACAGGATTTCCTCAAACTTACAGGTCAGTCAGCCTGAACACGGGAGAGGAGCAGAGAACATAGAATAATAGAGCTGGAAGAGACCTTGGAGGTCTTCTAGTCCAACCCCCTGCTCGGACAGGAGAGCCTGTAACAGTGATGGCAAAACTTTATTGGCTCACGCGCCAAAAGCGAGGGGAGCACAGGGGGGTCATGCATGGGCGTGCCACACCCATAATACTATGTGCACGACCACAGCGCGCATAGGCGCATGACCAGCACTCCCCCTATTTTTAGCATTCTTTTTTTCACTCCAGAGGCTTTATAAGAGCCTGGGAAGGGCGGAAACAGCCTTCCGCCCCCTCCAGAGGCCCTGCGGAGGCTTCAGGGGTATTCCTGAAGCCTCCATAGCGCGCAAAACCAGCTCAACGAGCAAACCGGAAGTCGTAAAGCTGGTTTAGCCCTCCAGAGCCTCCAGGAGCCTCCGGGAGGCTTCCCTGAAGGCTCCGGAGGGCAAAAAATGACGCCACGAGCAAACTGGAAGTGACTCGTAGGGTTGCTCGTAGGGCCGATTTTAATCCTCGGGAGTCTTCAGGATCCCTCAGGAGGCTTCCCGGAACGCTCCGGAGGGCTAAAACCAGCCTTATGAGCAAACCGGAAGTCTGTTCCCAAAGTTCTTGCTTGTCTGTAGGTCTGGTTTTTCGCGGTCTAGAGGCTTCAGGAGCTTCCCTGAAGGGGAAGCCCTCTGCAGGCCAAAAAATGGCCTCAAAAGGAGGCTGAAGTCAGCCAGCTGACAGGGCAAGCCTCGCGTGCCCTGACAAATGGCTCCGTGTGCCACCTGTGGCCCATGTGCCATAGGTTCGCCATCACGGGCCTATCATATTTCAGACAAAATTAAGGTGACCAGACGTCCCGCTTTTGGCGGGACACACCCGCCTTCAAACGCATTTTCCCGCGTCCCGCCCGCCTTTTTAAAAGGCACGCTTTTTTGGGCGCTCGCAGCTCCCGCCCATCAGCTGCTAGCTTGCTGGGCTGGCTCATCGTTTTGTTCTCTATCCTACCGATGAGCCAGCCCAGCAAGCTAGCAGCTGATGGGCGGGAGCTGCGAGCGCCAAAAAAAGTGTGCTTTTACCTACCTACAAATTTAAGCCAGCCCAGCCTGCCCGCTCACTGATTGGATTGGCCTGGACTCCAGCCAATCAGTGAGCTGGCTGGGATTGGAAATTTTCAGCACGTCTGCGCGAGTCTCCATTTCCTTTCACCAAAAGACGAAAGGTTGCAGCTGCGCTGACTGGTGAGTATTAAGAGCCGCGAGCGGATGGTGTGAGATCGCCGCCCGGTAGCCACCAGAAGCCGCTCCCGGCCGCGGGCCCCTGCCCTGCCGCGTCCAGCGTGTCAGCAAGCGGGTTGCCCGCCCGCCTAGCGGCGTTGCCCACATGCACGTGGATTCAAGAAATCCGGCTGGATCCTTTGAATCCCCGCGCGTGTGGGCAATGCAGTTTGCGGGGGAGGGGAGCTTCGCTTGAGATGACCATGCTATGCCCTCCATAGCCTGGTCCTCCCAAGCAGAGCCTGCCTAGCTGCCTTGCGCACACACGCGGGGATTCAAGAAATCCGGCTGGATCCTTTGAATCCCCGCGCGTGTGGGCAATGCAGTTTGCGGGGGAGGGGAGCTTCGCTTGAGATGACCATGCTATGCCCTCCATAGCCTGGTCCTCCCAAGCAGAGCCTGCCTAGCTGTCTTGTGCACACACGCGGGGGATTCAAGAAATCCGGCTGGATCCTTTGAATCCCCGCGCGTGTGGGCAATGCAGTTTGCGGGGGAGGGGAGCTTCGCTTGAGATGACCATGCTATGCCCTCCATAGCCTGGTCCTCCCAAGCAGAGCCTGCCTAGCTGCCTTGCGCACACACGCGGGGATTCAAGAAATCCGGCTGGATCCTTTGAATCCCCGCGCGTGTGGGCAATGCAGTTTGCGGGGGAGGGGAGCTTCGCTTGAGATGACCATGCTATGCCCTCCATAGCCTGGTCCTCCCAAGCAGAGCCTGCCTAGCTGCCTTGCGCACACACGCGGGGATTCAAGAAATCCGGCTGGATCCTTTGAATCCCCGCGCGTGTGGGCAATGCAGTTTGCGGGGGAGGGGAGCTTCGCTTGAGATGACCATGCTATGCCCTCCATAGCCTGGTCCTCCCAAGCAGAGCCTGCCTAGCTGCCTTGCGCACACACGCGGGGGATTCAAGAAATCCGGCTGGATCCTTTGAATCCCCGCGCGTGTGGGCAATGCAGTTTGCGGGGGAGGGGAGCTTCGCTTGAGATGACCATGCTATGCCCTCCATAGCCTGGTCCTCCCAAGCAGAGCCTGCCTAGCTGTCTTGTGCACACACGCGGGGGATTCAAGAAATCCGGCTGGATCCTTTGAATCCCCGCGCGTGTGGGCAATGCAGTTTGCGGGGGAGGGGAGCTTCGCTTGAGATGACCATGCTATGCCCTCCATAGCCTGGTCCTCCCAAGCAGAGCCTGCCTAGCTGTCTTGTGCACACACGCGGGGGATTCAAGAAATCCGGCTGGATCCTTTGAATCCCCGCGCGTGTGGGCAATGCAGTTTGCGGGGGAGGGGAGCTTCGCTTGAGATGACCATGCTATGCCCTCCATAGCCTGGTCCTCCCAAGCAGAGCCTGCCTAGCTGCCTTGCGCACACACGCGGGGGATTCAAGAAATCCGGCTGGATCCTTTGAATCCCCGCGCGTGTGGGCAATGCAGTTTGCGGGGGAGGGGAGCTTCGCTTGAGATGACCATGCTATGCCCTCCATAGCCTGGTCCTCCCAAGCAGAGCCTGCCTAGCTGCCTTGCGCACACACGCGGGGGATTCAAGAAATCCGGCTGGATCCTTTGAATCCCCGCGCGTGTGGGCAATGCAGTTTGCGGGGGAGGGGAGCTTCGCTTGAGATGACCATGCTATGCCCTCCATAGCCTGGTCCTCCCAAGCAGAGCCTGCCTAGCTGTCTTGTGCACACACGCGGGGGATTCAAGAAATCCGGCTGGATCCTTTGAATCCCCGCGCGTGTGGGCAATGCAGTTTGCGGGGGAGGGGAGCTTCGCTTGAGATGACCATGCTATGCCCTCCATAGCCTGGTCCTCCCAAGCAGAGCCTGCCTAGCTGTCTTGTGCACACACGCGGGGATTCAAGAAATCCGGCTGGATACTAGTCTCCGTGGAGAGCTTGGCAGGCAGCTGGCTGGACTTCTAAGAGGTGGGGGGGAGGAGCGGCAGCTCCTTGAAATGGAAAAAGGCTTGCTTCCTCCCCCTCCCCCAAATGAGACCGGGCTCCCAGCAGCGATTTGCCATTTGAGAGAGAGAGAGAGAGAGAGGAAGGGGGAGAACACGAGTGTGTGTATCCCTCCTTCCTTCAGCCCAACACTCTAGCCCGGCTTGGCTCCCGCTTCGTCTGTCCTGCCTCTTCGCTTCTCTGTTTGATTGTTGAAAGTGGGAGCCAAACCGGGTCATTCCTTCCAAGAGGCAAGTTTCCCATTGATTGAATGGCTCGCTGCCCTAGACCCTCTGCAGTCCCTCTCGTCTGGCCAGAATGCCAGCAAGAGTGTTGGGCTGAAGGAAGGAGGGATACACACACTCATGTTCTCCCCCTCCCTCCCTCCCTCCCTCCTTCCCCAGCCAGTCCCATGCCTGGCAACAGATTCGTATTTCTGATGATAGTTTGAAATGGTGACAGTATAAATTATTGCTGGTGTAATACTTAACAATGGTTTTTAAGGATTTCTTTTATTTATAGAATACCTTTTTTATTATTTTGGGGGGATTTTTACTTTTAAATTGTTTATAAAATGTATTTACTACAAGAAATGTTCCTTTTTGCAAATGTGATCTTTGCAAATCTTTGTGATGCAATATGTTCACACCAGGTTTATGTGTCTCAAAGTGGCTGCTATTCTATGGGCAGGCCAGGTTGGTGCAAGGCAGCTTTGCCAGATTTGGTGTGTTTCACCCTCATTGAATTTTATATCGTATAAAGAATGGAAGGAGGAAGGAAGAGAAAAAAGGAGGAAGGGAGTGAGTGAGGAAAGAAGAGGATGGAAGGAGGGAGGAAGGAAGGAAGAGAGGGAAAGAGCAGAAGACAGATAAGGTGAAGGTAGATCAGCAAGAGGAATGAAGGAAGAAGTGAGGAGTCTCGAGGAGGGGGAAAACATTTAGTGACCAAAGTTACAATGGCATTGAAAAAAGTGACTGATGACCATTTTTCACACTTAGCGACCGTTGCGACCATTTTTCACACTTAGCGACCGTTGCGACCATTTTCACACTTAGCGACCGTTGTGGCATCCTCATGGTTACGCGATCAAAATGTTGATGTTTGGCAACAGATTCGTATTTCTGATGATAGTTTGAAATGGTGACAGTATAAATTATTGCTGGTGTAATACTTAACAATGGTTTTTAAGGATTTCTTTTATTTATAGAATACCTTTTTTATTATTTTGGGGGGATTTTTACTTTTAAATTGTTTATAAAATGTATTTACTACAAGAAATGTTCCTTTTTGCAAATGTGATCTTTGCAAATCTTTGTGATGCAATATGTTCACACCAGGTTTATGTGTCTCAAAGTGGCTGCTATTCTATGGGCAGGCCAGGTTGGTGCAAGGCAGCTTTGCCAGATTTGGTGTGTTTCACCCTCATTGAATTTTATATCGTATAAAGAATGGAAGGAGGAAGGAAGAGAAAAAAGGAGGAAGGGAGTGAGTGAGGAAAGAAGAGGATGGAAGGAGGGAGGAAGGAAGGAAGAGAGGGAAAGAGCAGAAGACAGATAAGGTGAAGGTAGATCAGCAAGAGGAATGAAGGAAGAAGTGAGGAGTCTCGAGGAGGGGGAAAACATTTAGTGACCAAAGTTACAATGGCATTGAAAAAAGTGACTGATGACCATTTTTCACACTTAGCGACCGTTGCGACCATTTTTCACACTTAGCGACCGTTGCGACCATTTTTCACACTTAGCGACCGTTGCAGCATCCTCATGGTCACGTGATCAAAATTTTGTTTGGCAACAGATTCGTATTTATGCTGGTTTCAGTGTCCTGGTGTGAGCTTTTGACAAAAAAAAAATTTTTTAATCAAGCCCCCCCCCCCCCCCCCCCCCGGTAAAGGGTGTCCCTCTTTTCCAATCTGAAAATCTGGTCACCTTAGACAAAATGGCTGTCCAGTCTCTTCTTAAAAGTCTCCAGTGCTGGCACACCCGCAACTTTGAAACCAAGCCGTTTCACTGGTTTATTGTTCTCACTGTTAGGAAATTCCTCCTTAATTTCATATTGCTTCTTTCTTTGTTTAGTTTCCCTCCCTTGTTTCTTGTCCTGCCTGCAGATAGCTCCCCAGACTTCTTGAATCCATGTAGCAGAGTTCAAAAGTGCTCTGTTTTGGTTAGATGGTGCTCTGCCTCTTTAATAGTGCAACTTTTGCTATTGCAAGTGGAAAGCAAAAAAAATAAATAAATTATAATTGTTCTCTATGCATTAATGGAAATGTTTGCCCTATGAAAGGAAGTTAATAAGTATTATTTCCTTTGGCACTCAATTTATGACTTTAATCATGGTGGTTGCATTTTGGTATCACTGCAACTGTAATATAACCCTTCAAGCAACTGATTATAATTAAGCTAATTTCAGCCTTTCCAAAAAAAAAAAAAAAAACCTTACCAAACTCCAGTTCCCCTCCAGCTCTCTCTCTTTTTTTTCAACTTGTGCATTTTATGTAGACACTACATGATATAATTAAGAAATGGGTTCATTCCAATGCAGTTGGTGCAAGCAAAATCCGTCAAAAGAAGGGAGGGATAAAGGCAGAGTATTCTAACCCAGCCATGGAGATTGGAATTAAGTTTTTAATTTACTTTTATTTCCTGCCAGTTTAAAGAAGGCAACAATATATTAATGTTAAACTTGTATAAGCCCAGTAAAATGATTATAAATTAATGGAGATTGGAAATATGTGTGCACCTTGATCTTGTGCACATGAAATAACCGTTAAACACAAATTCAGTGGGAATAGCATTTAGGCAGAAATATGTAATGATGATGATGCATTATGATGTATTAAATTCAGTGGTGGGTTTCTGAATTTTTTTACTACTGATTCGCTCATGCGCTCTTGTGCGCGACGCTTCTGTGTATGCGCAGAAGCATCCAAGCGGATGGTGGAGCCTCCCGCCACCGCTACTACAGGCTCGGCCGATCTGGAGCAACACAACTCTGATTAAATTTATATTTATAATGTGACCCGCATTGACTGTAGAACTGCTCCCCAAAATAAACCATCTTAATTAACTCTTAATTATACTGGATAAAAGGGATGTGGTGGCTCAGTGGCTAAGATGCTGAGCTTGTCAATCAGAAAGGCCGGCAGTTCTGTGGTTCTCATCCCTAGTGCCGCGTAACGGAGTGAGCTCCCGTTACTTGTCCCAGCTTCTGCCAACCTCGCAGTTCGAAAGCATGTAGAAATGCAAGTAGAAAAATAAGGACCACCTTTGGTGGGAAGGTAACAGCGTTCCATGCGCCTTCAGCATTTAATCGTAGTCACACCTTCGGACAGCGGTGGCTCTTCAGCTTTGAAACTGAAATGAACACTGCCCTCTAGAGTCGGGAATGACTAGCACATATATATGCAAGGGGAACCTTTACCTTTACACTGGATAAACTGAAAGATTTGATAAATCTACATAAAGTAGGATACTCTGTCTCAAGGCATTTATTTATTTATTTATTTATTTATTTATTTATTTATTTATTTCCTTATTTATTTATTTATTTCCTTATTTATTTATTTATTTCCTTATTTATTTATTTATTTATTTACTTATTTATTTATTTACTTATTTATTTATTTATTAGACTTATATACCGCTTCATAGGGCTTTCAGCCCTCTCTAAGCGGTTTACAGAGTCAGCATATCGCCCCCCACAGTCTGGGTCCTCATTTCACCCACCACGGAAGGATGGAAGGCTGAGTCAAGCTTGAGCCGGTGAGATTTGAACAGCCGAACTGCAGATCACAGTCAGCTTAAAGTGGCCTGCAGTACTGCACCCTAACCACTGCGCAACCTTGGTATATCATTTTGCTATGAAAGAAATGGCTTGAATGGTGGCTCATAAAGCTAAGAAGACTTTTGCTGCTGCAACCAATATAAATAGCAGAAAAAAAATCAATGGCCATTAAAAATGTGTTGGGAAAAATATCATAGTAATCACTTGCCTAAAACGATTAGGGAATTCATTCTGCCACATTCGTCCTTTCAAGTAGGGGGACTAAAATTGGACAATACTGCATGCTTCAATGGCAAAACTCTCCCTCTCCCTCTCCTTCTCCTCTCTCTCTCTCTCCCTCCCTCCTCCCTTTCTCTCTCCCTCCCTCTCAGTGGTGGGATTCCAAATCTTTTCCTACCGGTTCTATGAGAGTGTGCTTTGCATGCGCGCGCACTACTCAAAGACGGCCCTCGGAGTCAGCTAGTGAGCTGAGCTATTTTTTTAGCTTAGCTGAGGCATGGCAATCTGCTCTACCACACAAATCAGCTGAGCTAAAAACAAGGGAATATAGAACAGGGAACGATGGGGGTGGGAAGCCGGGGCCGATGGGATAATTTGCCAGTTCTCCGAACTACTCAAAATGTCCATTACTGGTTCTCCAGAACTGGCCTGAACTGGCTCTATACCACCTTTGCTCACTTTCTCCCTCCCTTCCTCCCTCCCTCCCTCCCTCTCGCTCCCTTCCTCCCTCCCTCCCTCTCCCTCCCTCCCTCTGTCTCTTTTTCAAATGTCAAAATATGCTTGTGGTTGGAGAAACGGAAGGAAAGAAGAAGATGTATCACTAAAAAGTTATTTACCTTTTTATATATACTATGTTTTTGATTTAAATGTGGCAGCCTCTCTGTATCATCTTGGTTTGTTTTTCCCTACCACTTCCTTTGTATTCCAATATTTTAACAATCAGCATCTTGGTTTTAAAAAAAGTCATGCAATAAAAAAAAGAAGAAAAACCAGCAAAGTGATGGATCTGAGAGATTTTAAAAAAAAAAACATCAGTTTTGAAAGTGCTCACATTTTGAGTGAACCGAGAGATTTGAACAGATTGTTGTCCACTGACTTCTGAATGATATGCCAGAGCAATAATTTGACAAGATAGGAGGGACAGAAAATGTAGCTTAGAAAACTTAATATCTATAAAAAGAAGGATAGATATTGTTCGTATTGTATTGTGTAAATGTGGTGTACGTCTAGGTTTTGTGCATGTGTATTTTACATGTTTGTTAATAAAAAAATAAAAAAGAAGGATAGATAGGTATTAAGCTATTTACCTATTTTCTCTCTTTTTATACATTTTAATTCAAGCTTCCTAAGTTTTCTGTTTATCATCTCTAGATATATTACAGAGATAGATAGATGATAGATGGATGGATGGATAGATGGATGGATAGATGGATGCATGCATGCAGTGGTGGGTTTCAAAATTTTTTCGAACCTACTCTGTTGGTGTGGCCTCCTTTGTGGGAGTGGCTTGCCGGCCATGTGACCTGGTGGGAGTGGCTTTCTGCCCATGTGTTTTCTCTCTCTCTCTCTCTCTCTCTCTCTCTCTCTCTCTCTCTTTCTTTCTTTCTCTCTCTCTCTCTCTCTTTCCTTCCTTTTGTCTCTCTGTCCCTTTTTCCTTTTTTTCTTTCATCTCTCTCTCTTTTTTTTCTTTCTTTTTTCTTTTTTAAATTTCTTTCTTTCTTCCTTTCTTTCTCTTTCTCTTTCTCTCTGTGAGTCTGTCTCTCTCTCTCGTCTCTCTCTCTCTCTCGCTCTCTCTGTGTGTGTCAGTGGTGGGTTTCAAAAATTTTTGGAACCTCTTCTGTAGGTGTGGCCTGCTTTCCAGGTCCACTGGTGGAACCTCTTCCAACTGGTTTGGTAGATTTGACGAACCGGTTCTACCGAACTGGTGCGAACTGGTAGGAACCCACCTCTTGATGGATGGATGGCTGGCTGGATGGATGGATGGTAGAAAGGATGTCCAAGTATGAAAAATGTAAAACTTGACAATATTTTTTTTGCCACTATAGCCTTAATAAATAGTTCTATTTGAGCCATTCTCTTAACAGATTTTAGTTCTGAAGTTACTTTTTCCATTGGGAGTAACAAAGATGGAGAGTGACAATAAAGTGAGCAAGAAGCAAATGAACCAGAAGATTTCTGAGTCCAGACTAATAGCCATGCTTTCTGTGTTGATTTGAATCAGGTGCAACCCGGATGACAGTCAATTCCTACTATGACACATAAAAAAAAATAAGGATGTAGATAATGCCATGTGAGTTTGACAAATCCTAATTCTTGGGAAGAGATATTTAAACCACTCCTTGGATGGCTCATTATCCTTGTCAGCTACTTCTAACCTACTCCAAAGTCTCCTGGCTTCCCCAAGAAGCAGGCAACCATTGTAACAAATGCCCATTTAGCAAATGAAAAATATACTGTAATTAGAAGGCTGAGTTATTTCTTCGCAGTGCTTGAATTTAGACCATTGTAGCAGAGAGATAAACTAAAATCCAGCTAAAATCTTGGCTGGAATTGTGGCACTTTGTATTTTTCTTTATTATATAAAAACGAAAAGATCTAGCTCTCTGAAGAAGAACATAATGCTGGGAAAGGTGGGGGGGGGAGAAAAGAAAATATGACTTACAGCAAGGTGGATAGACATCAAGATGATTGCACCATTAGAAGAGCTGGAAGATTAGGTTAGGGGAAAAAATTCTATATTACTAGCCTATAATCTCGTGTTGTCTGGGTATTTATTTATAGGGGGGAAATGTCCAGACCAAACATAATTTCTAATGTTGGTGTTTCCCCCCTTACCAGAGGAAGCCCCCTTGTGGAGTACTGTGAAGCCGTTACCATGGGAACTCCACTGTGCTGTAGAAGCCACTTTACAGGAGTACAATAGAAGCCATTTCAAGGCACAACAGTCTGTATCTTAACAGAATAAACACACCGAGGGGTGTTAGAGGTATCTTACTCCCACAGTATTTGTTTCCAGAGAAGAAGTCATCTGAGTACCAAGTTTGGTTGAAATTGCTCAAGGCATTCCAGAATTAGGCTGGAACAAATATATACATACATACATATGCTGGTCTTGTTGTATTCGGGTCTTTTCCCGAAAACATCAGCCTGAAGATGGCGAGTGGGACCTCGTCGAAACGTTGCCAAGACAACCTCAATCTTACATGGAAAAGACCCGAATACAACAAGACCAGCATACCTACACCCGTGAAAATCTACGAATCTATCTATCTATCTATCTATCTATCTATCTATCTATCTATCTATCTATCTATCTATCTATCTATCTATCTATCTATCATCTATCTATCTATCTATCTATCTATCTATCTATCTCTATCATCTTTCTATCTTTCTATCTTTCTATCTTTCTATCTATCTATCTATCTATCTATCTATCTATCTATCTATCTATCTATCTATCTATCTATCTATGAAGCAGACCACAATAATATTTTTTCTCATGTGAATAGTTTGGTCACAACACACACACACACACACATACACACACACACACAAACACACACACAGACCAGTGGTGGGTTTTGGATCCCATCGCAACTGGTACGCTGCGACAGGGGCTGGACATCCACCGGCAACATCCCAGCTGCTTGTTGAGGTCACGCAGGCACCATACGCTGTGTGTTCGTGCACAATTGGCCTGTTTCCCTCAAAAATAGATAAAGAACGCGGGTGGGTGGGTAGCCCTACCGAAACTCCAGTACAGTACAGTGGCCGCTGCTCCCAGCGGCCACCGGTACGCCCGTACCAGGCCATACCCCCCCCCAGAACCCACCACTGACACACACCAACTATGCTGTTATGCAGTGGATGTCTCCATTGGACTGGGGGCCATCTGCGCAGCTTCAGGTAAAGTCCTAAATGATTTGGAACCCCAGCAAAAATCCACAGGAGAATTTTACATTTCAATTTAGGTAGTGAAAGCTACCAGAGCTAGTTCTTGCCTGTGTGAGTTGATTCAGGGCCTAGTTCAGAAATCTGTTCTGAATGCCAGAGTTTAATGTGTTTAATGTAGCGGAAACAAGTGTTCAATGGTACACGTACAAGAACACCTTTGCTCTCCCTCCTGGGGTTAATGATAACAATTATCAAAAAAAAAAGAATGCAGGGATGGACCTGAAATAATTTTGAACTCTTACCCATTTCTAACTGAAGGAGTGATGCCAGACTGGTTTCACGTACTTATTGTAAAAGTTTTTTTAAAAAAATCTGTTTAGATGCGCTGGGTTTCTTATCATCATTAGAATTGAAAAAAAAAGTATTTGAAATAAGCACAAAGAAAAGGGAAGAGATCTGGCAATACGAAGGTATGCTAGGATTATATCCTGAAATGATAGTCCCGTGTCATTAAGTAATAAGTAGATACCAGTAGGGATGTGGTGGCTCAGTGGCTAAGATGCTGAGCTTGTCGATCAGAAAGGTTGGCAGTTCAGTGGTTTGAATCCCTAGTGCCGCGTAACAGAGTGAGCTCCCGTTACTTGTCCCAGCTTCTGCCAACCTAGCAGTTCGAAAGCTTGTAAAAATGCAAGTAGAAAAATAGGAACCACCTTTGGTGTGAAGGTAACAGCGTTCCATGCACCTTTGGAGTTCAGTCATAGCAATAGCAATAGCAGTTAGACTTATATACCGCTTCATAGGGCTTTCAGCCCTCTCTAAGTGGTTTACAGAGTCAGCATATTGCCCCCAACAACAATCCGGGTTCTCATTTCACCCATCTCGGAAGGATGGAAGGCTGAGTCAGCCTTGACCCGGTAAGATTTGAACAGCCGAACTGCAGAACTGCAGTCAGGTGAAGTAGCCTGTAGTGCTGTACTCTAACTACTGCGCCACCTCGGCTCTTGACCACGGAGACGTCTTCGGACAGCGCTGGCTCTTTGGCTTTGAAACAGAGATGAGCACCGTCCCCTAGAGTCCGGAACGAGTAACACATACGTGCGAGGGGAACCTTTACTTTTTATTTTTTTTTATTATTATTTTTTATAATGTTTTTTTATTTTCCATTTTTTCATTTTCATACACTCACATATATACTGTGCATAGCCAACGCCATACAACATTAAACAATAATCGCAGAAATTCCTCTTGTCAACAATACCCCCCAAAATAGAAACCCAATATACCTCTTCCACTCCATACACCTCTTTCTTCCACCCCCTCCAACTTTCTATCTTCCCTCCATCATCCCCCTCTAGCCTACTTCCCCTCCCGCTCTACCACTCCTCTCTCATGATCCACTCCCTCCCTTCCTTCTCACCCTCCTTCCCACCCTCTCTCCCATCCCTCTCTACCCATCTTTCTTCTATCCCACTCCTTTACCTTTACTTTTAATTTACCTGCAATACCATATGTTAAATATGTTGTTGAAAAAGAACTAAATTGAAACCAATTGAATATTACATCAAGAGAATTTTGACAGAGAAGCAGATTCTACAGAACTTTCTTCTGACTGAAAAAAAAGAAGAATCTAGAATTTCACAACACTATAGGCCCTGAGAATATAAAGTTAGTCATTAGAACAGACAATATCCATCTTGCACAGAAAGACGTTGCCTTCTCAAAAGTGCAAACAGCTTTCTGATTGATTTTCAGCACCCCGAATGAATTCTTAAGATATAGCTTTTCAGGCTTTGAAACTCAGCTGACAGAACAGCCTAACTAGTAAATTAACACCCATTATGCATTCGTAAGCTGAAAGCCTGCAATTCTTTGTGAAGGTATCTTTGACCTGTCAAATACAATATCTTTTCTGTGATGATGATTAGGTGGAAAATGTATTGTCCAGGTGGTGGGTTTCTATGCATTTTCAAAGAGAGTGAGCAAGTGAGAGAGAGAGAGAGAGAAAGCAAATCACTAATCTACTGCTTCTATTGTGGTCTAATCACTGGTTTTCGCCAGTCAATGGCATGGTTCCCCGTAAGTGGCTGCCACGTTGGGATTCTTCCTTTCTTTGTGTGTTATCATAAAGCCTAATTGTTCTCGTGTACTGACAATAGTAAGGACCCTATAGATTCCAGCACCGAGATTGAGTAGGTCAGAATTCTATCTGTAATGACATTCTTTTTTTTTTTTGACAGGTGCCTTCTGACACCGTGCCCAGAATTAGCAGGAGAAAGTTGCATGAAATTTAAGCAGCCTTGTCTTTTTTGGATAACTGTTTCTTCTATGTATTATGTTGTACAGAATGTGATATCTTTGTCACCGCTTATCCGTCAGTAATTTTTTTTCCCCGGGATCACAGTGCCGCTGAATTTAATTCTACAGCTGTTTTTCAAGCACGCACACGCATGCACGCACGCACACACAAACACACACACACACACAAAAAAATACATTCTCTTCTTTAATAAATGTGGGTTTGGAAATGTGGGTTTGAAATGTGACAAATAGTAAAACCCGTAGCTCAGAATACATTTGGCTTCCACTGCTAACCAATTGGCAGAGAGAGAGAGAGAGACAGAGAGAGACAGAGAGACAGACAGAGAGACAGACAGAGACAGAGAGACAGAGAGACAGAGAGACAGAGAGACAGAGAGACAGAGAGACAGAGAGACAGAGAGAGACAGACAGAGAGACAGAGAGACAGAGAGACAGAGAGACAGAGAGACAGAGAGACAGAGAGACAGAGAGACAGAGAGACAGAGAGACAGAGAGACAGAGAGACAGAGAGACAGAGAGATTGAAAACGTAAGAAACATAACTGATCGTTTAAGCCATACAAGTGATTTTTTTTTAAAGTAATGAAACAAAAAATAAGAGTATTTTTTTCCTCATTTAGAAAATTAGGAGTCAAAGAACTGGCAGAAATGGGGAACAGCTATGAGAAATACTACTCTGGCTTTCCAGTCACAGGTGTGGTAAGTGGAAAAAAGTTAGCTTAAGTCAGAGGTAGGGAACGATGGTCCCTTTATGACTTGTGGACTTCAACTCCCAAACTTCCTTGCCTGGTTCAGGAATTCTGAGAGCTGAAGTCCACAAGTCATAAAAGAGCCAACTTTTGTAGTCCCTGGCTTAGGTAAACCTGGTTTGTACCTGGTTTGGCTGGTTCAGGAATTCTGGGTGGTGAAGGACCCCTGTCTATCTTCTAAATAATAATATGACCGTTTTCCCGTCTCCCTGTTATGACTTTTTAAAAAGCTGGTATCATGCAAAGCAAATTTGCAGTCCCTGGTGCCATCTTGACTTGTAGAAATGCCATTATAGAGGCCAACAGAATTCCTTTGGCTCAGGTGAAGATTCCCTGGGAGCGTCTTTGGAGACTTCAGCTCAGCATTCAATACCATCATTCCAGATATTCTTCTAACTAAACTAAACCAGCTCGCTGTATTTGACCACACTTGTCAATGGATCATAAGCTTCCTAACTGACCGGAAGCAGCAGGGGAAGCCAGGCAGTATCACAACAGATACCTGTACAATTAGCACAGGAGCCTCCCAGGGCAATGTCTATGTGCCCACTCTACTTCTCTCTATACACCAATGACTGCATCTCAAAAGATCCCTCTGTTAAAGAAGTTTGCAGATGACACAACAGTGATTGGTCTCATTTGAGACAACGACAAATCTGCATGCAGATGGGAGGTTGAACAACTAGCCTTGTGATGCAACCGGAACAACCTTGAACTAAACACACTCAAAAGAGAAATGGTGGTAGATTTTAGGAGAAACCCTCCTACGCTACCACCTCTTAAAATACTTGAGGACACAGTATCAACAGTAGAGACCTTCGTGTTTCTAGGTTCTATCGTATCTCAAGACTTAAAATAGACATCAAAAATCGTGACCCGTCAAATGCGCACCCGACAAAAGCGTGCCGACAAAACTGCGGGGAGAAAACAGCGAGGTTGAAAGCGCTCCCATAAAAGAGAGCCGACAAAACCGTGCCCACAAAAGTGTGATTACGGTAAAGTAAGGGTTAGGGTTAGGGTTAGGGTTAGGGTTAGGGTTAGGGTTAGGGTTAGGGTTAGGGTTAGGGTTAGGGTTAGGGTTAGGGTTAGGGTTAGGGTTAGGGTTAGGGTTAGGGTTAGGGTTAGGGTTAGGGTTAGGGTTAGGGTTAGGGTTAGGGTTAGGGTTAGGGTTAGGGTTATTATGTTGTTTTCGCATTGTTTGTTGATGGCGTGCTTTTGTCGGTGGACATTTATCGGCGCGCTTCTGTGGGCGCAATTTTAACCTCGCTGTTTTCTTGCTGCGGTTTTGTCGGCGCGGTTTTGTCGAGCGTGCATTTGTCGGTGAACCATCAAAAATGTCATCAAAACAGCACAACAAAGAATGTTCTTTTTGCGCCAACTCAGGAAGCTGGAACTGTCCAAGGAGCTGCTGATACAGTTCTACAGAGGAATTATTGAGTCTGTCATATGCACCTCCATAACTGTCTGGTTAGGTTCTGCAACCCAACCAGACAGACACAGACTTCAACAGATATTTAGAACTGCAGAAAAAAATAATTATTACCAACCTGCCTTCCATCAAAGACCTGCATACTGCATGAGTCAAAAAAAGGCTGTGAATGTATCTACAGACCCCTCACATCTTGGACATAAATTGTTTCCACTTCTACCCTCAAAAAGATGCTATAGAGCATTGCACCACAGAACAACTAGACACAAAGAGAGTTTTTTTTTTTCCTGAATGCCATCACTCTGCTAAACAACTAATTCTCCCAACACTGTCAAATTATTTACTAAGACTGTGCTACTATTCTTCTACTCGTCCTTCCTATTACCTATCTCCTCCCACTTATGACTATAACCATGTTGCTTGCATCTCTACAATTTATATTGTTTTATTTGTCTCCTAATACGATTTGATTGTTTATTTAGTAACCTATGACTATCACTAAGTGTTGTATCTTATGATTTATGATGAATGTCTTTTTTTTCCCTTTTATATACACTGAGAGCATATGCACCAAAGACAAATTCCTTGTGTGTCCAATCACATTTGGCTGATAAAGAATTTTATTCTATAAATAATTTTATTCTGCAGCTTCTGTAAATAGGGGTTGTGAGTGGCTGTGCTGCTCACTGTAGCAACCAATTTGCATGCATGCAAATAGAAGAGAATTGTATGCATAGAATCAGTCCCCAAATATTGCTTGCCCAGCTTTACCTGGTCTGAGTCAATCCTAAAATCTTCAGGATTTTTGTCATTTAGAAATAGAATGTGTTGAATGACACCCCGTTGAAGGCAGGATCTTTGATGTAAAATAAAAAATCAGCTCCAGAATTATTCTTTGTAATTATGATAACCATGGCACCCGAAAGCATGCTGCCTTAGCATGCAACAAAGGTCCACTCTCATCTTGCATCACAACTGAATTGCCTGAACTTTTAGTGTTTCCTTTTAAAAAGATATTGTATGTGTGATGGAAGTGGTGCTTTACCCTAGCTTTAAAAAAAGTTGTTAACTTAGTGAAGTTTGAAGTTTGTTTGAAGTTTTGTTTTATTTATATGCCGCCCTATTCCCTGCAGGGACTCAGGGCGGCGAACAACTCAAACGGGGAAGGGAACATACCAATACAAGACATGCATTTAAAATAACCAACAGCCATACCTGTCGAGAGGGGAAGAGAACTCATCAACCCCCGACACAGCCAGGTTTTAACGGCTTTTCAGAAGGCCGGGAGAGGTGTGAGGGTCCGAATCTCGGGAGGGGAAAATATTTAATATTTCGATGAAACATCATACTAACGACAATAAAAACAGCCAAATGAAGGTTAAATATCGCATCGTAAAATCAGCGGAAAGTTTTCTGAAATTAATCTATCTTCAGGCATTTCTGGGGCTAACTTAATCTTCACCTAGGGGCTGTTCTACAGGATTGGTGCTGCCAGAGAAAAGCATCTCCTTCTTACTTGAGTTCCTCCAAAGTTCCTGAAAATGAGTTTCTTTCTATTTGTTTTAATAGGTCAACCTGCTTGTGCAGCAGAGGTGGGTTCCTACCAGTTCACACTTATTTGGTAGAACCGGTTCGTCAAATCTACCGAACCGGTTAGAAGAGGTTCCACCAGTGGACACGGAAAGCAGGCCACACCTACAGAAGAGGTTCCAAACATTTTTGAAACCCACCCCTGGTCCTTGGATAGGATTATTCTACACTATCATGCTCATATTTATAAAACTCAGTGCCTCTGTGAAAGGTAAGGATGACTACTGTGTTTGTGGTACAATCAGAACATTGCGTGTGTTGAAGTTGTTTTAACGCAAACAAGATGCCTTTTAAAAAACAAGTTTACATCCTATTCTTATGCATGCCAGTGCTGTGTGTGAGGCAATTTAAGGTGGTTCTGACAAGTGTCGTCGGCATCTTCATATCCGGTCACATGGGTGGCAAGCCACTCCCATCCGGTCACATGGGTGGCAAGCCACTCCCACAAAGGAGGCTGCACCCACAGAGTAGGTTCAAACAATTTTTGAAACCCACCACTGTTGTGCAGGTAGAGGGTAGCACCTCCCTGTACACTACTGTGCACACATCATTACAGTACAGCTCAGTGGTGGGATTCAATTTTTTTTACTACCGGTTCTGTGGGTGTGGCTTGGTGGGCATGGCATAGTTGTCATGGTGTGGCTTTTTGGGTGTGGCAGGGGAAGGATACTATAAAAACTCCATTCCCTCCCTACTCCAGGGGAAGGTTCCTGCAAAATCCCCATTCCCTCCCTATCAGCTGGGACTCGGGAGGCAGAGAAGAGATGGGGACGGGGCCAGCCAGAGGTGGTATTTACTGGTTCTCCAAACAACTCAAAATTTCCACCACTAGTTCTCCAGAACCTGTCAGAACCTGCCGAATTTCACCCCCAGAACAAACTCAAAATAAATACATTCTCTCCAATGATGGGATTCCATTTTTTTACTACTAGTTCTGTGGGCGTGGCATGGCTTGGTGGGCATAGCTTGGTGGGTGTGGCAGGGGAAGGTTACTGCAAAAGCCCCATTTCCTCCCAATCAGTTGGGACTCAGGAGGCAGAGAATAGATGGGGTGGTATTTACCAGTTCTCTGAACTACTTAAAATTTCTGCTATCGGTTCTCCAGAACTGGTCAGAATCTGTTGAATATCCACCTCTGGTACAGCTGAACATTAATTTAAAATGGTATCATATTGGTGCCTCTGTGAGATAATAGCTTTTTCATCCGTTCCAAAAGAAATGTATATCAAAAGTTTAAGATTTGCTAGGAATTGTTATAATGTTTGAGGGTTAACTTTGCAGTGAATCCACTGAACCCGTTTTCAATTTCCACTTGAGGTGAACAATTTACAATGCAAACACATTCAAAGCATATTTATTTATTCAGCAGTTGCTAAAAGCCAGGGGCAACTTACACTCTGAATGCAAGGCTATCCATAGTGTGTAAGGGGGTGGCACGAATGTGGGATAAACTTGCATAAATGGGATCTCAAAATCGTGCAATAAAATGGTGTATAAGTACACTGACAGTGTAATAGAATCATTATCCTCAAAATATTTTCCATAATAATTTTTTCAAAGCAACGTAGAGTTCAAAGGTCACACGTCATTGCTATCATTTCAAAATAGGCAGAAAGCTATAGATAGAAAAGTTGCTCTGGATATTATAAATCCTGTCGAATTATGCAGATTTTGTTGTTCAAGGAAAGGAAGTTGCCTAGTTTGGTGCTTAGCGGTGTATACAATAACCCCAAATTATATGATATTGTTACCATATAGCACGATGAAAGAAATTTGTCACAGATTTCTGTTACAGCAAGGTTGGTGGGATATATAGGTAGTCCTCAACTTACAACAGTTCAGTTAGCAATAGCAATAGCAGTTAGACTTATATACCGCTTCATAGGGCTTTCAGCCCTCTCTAAGCGGTTTACAGAGTCAGCATATTGCCCCCAACAACAATCCGGGTCCTCATTTTACCCACCTCGGAAGGATGGAAGGCTGAGTCAACCCTGAGCCAGTGAGATTTGAACCGCCGAACTGCAGAACTGCAGTCAGCTGAAGTGGCCTGCAGTACTGCACCCTAACCACTGCGCCACCTCGGCTCTTCTTAGTGACTGTTCAAACTTATAACGGCACTGAAAAAAGTGACTTATGACTATTTTTTCTACTTAAGACCAGTACAGCGCATCCCCTTGGTCAGGTGATTTACATTTGAATATTTGCCAACTGATTCATACTTATGACGGTTGCAGTGTCCTGGGGTCATGTGATCACCTTTTGCAAGCTTCTGACAGTCAACGGGGAGGCCAGACTCACCTTGTTACTCACTTAACAACTGCAGTGATTCACTTAACAAATGCGGCAAGAAAAGTTGTAAAATGGGGGGAAAAACTCACTTTAACAAATTTCTCACTTAGCAACATAAACGTTGGGCTCAATCGAGGTCACAGGTTGAGGACTACCTGTACTTACTAAGTTTGTTGTGGTGAAGATGGTAGCCACAAGACCAGTTTGAGGTAGTTGTGTGTCAGTTGTGTGTCCAAATACCATGTAGAATCAAATCAGAATCGAAGGCAAAACTATGCTTAAAATTCCAATTTAATAAATCAGACATCTTAGGCACATCTGTGTAAATCCCAATTCTGGAAATTGCATCAGAATTCCATCCAGTGAAAAGTTCATGATCTTGTCCCCACACTCACAATCCATCACATGGTCCAATCTTCTTCTTCCACGCTGGCGTCTCCACCCAGCTGCTTCCGGTCAGGGGTAAAAGTGCGGAGACGAAAGAGGACCTTGGCTTCTAGCAAAGAATGAAAAACAATACATTCCAAAATCCTACTCCTTCTATTCCCCCCTCCCATTGACTATACTTAAAGAAACAGCATAATGAAATAAGAAAAAGTGTGGCAGGCCCAAATTCTAAAAGGAATATAAATGCACTCCTGACATTGTGTTTTGTTGGACAGGTGATGGAGTAACACTTTTTGTATCAATGAAGGACAGTTTGCTTCTTGGAGTTTGTCATGTAACTTCTGAGGCTCTCCTGGATGTTCTGGAGAAGTAACTTAAGTATCCTCGACATAACAACTCCCTTTGCAGCTTTGCGTAATGCTAGTCCTCCCCTACAGAGTGTGTGAGTGTCTGTTGTTGCTTATTAGAGGCATATAATGAGCATTGCACTTAAAACGGTGTAACACAAGGAAAGGTTGATGACATGTGTTGGTTTACCTTTCATTTTTGCTTTCCACATTTGCATAAAACGTGTCAGAATGAATATATGAATATTAATTTTTGTGATCAGATTCCTATCCTTTCCGCAGAATACTGTTACTCTCTTTTCCTTATTCTTTGCTTAGTTGTAAAACAAGTTGTAATGTTTCGATAAGCCTTTATGTCATTTCTGTTGGCAATATTTAATATATATTTAACCATGCTTTAATTTTTTTAAGGTCATTTGAGCATGTGGATGTATTCCCTCTTCTGCTTGGAAAACTGTTTGGTCAGTTGAATTATCACAGTCAGAGAGCATTAATAACACAGAGATAAAGGTGAAGAGCCGAGGTGGCGCAGTAGTTAAATGCAGCACTGCAGGCTACTTCAGCTGACTGCAGTTCTGCAGTTCGGCTGTTCAAATCTCACCGGCTCAAAGATTGACTCAGCCTTCCATCCTTCCGAGGTGGGTGAAATGAGGACCCAGACTGTGGGGGGCGATATGCTGACTCTGTAAACCGCTTAGAGAGGGCTGAAAGCCCCATGAAGCGGTATATAAGTCTAACTGCTATTGCTATTGCTAAGTCAGAGGCAAAACGGGAAAAGAAGCTTGCAGGCTTGGCCACAATCAGCTTAGCTGATTGACAACAAACTGCTCTTCCTCCTGAGCTCTCTGCTCTGCAGTCCCGTCCTATCTCTTTACATTGTCAAAGCCAGAAATACGGTACTGCGTTGTCAACGTTGTGTTTGGCTGGAAGTGCAGCCAAGCTGTGACAGGATTTCGGCTGTTATTATTTATTATTCTTTGTCTCTCAGCATGGGACAAGTTGGCATGCATTTGATTGTTTAAAATATAATTGAAATTGGGACACGCCACTAGCACCTTATTGGTGTGGGGGGGGGGGAGAAGGATACAAATGAGTGTTGTGAAGGAAGTGTTTCTCCTCTTTGTGTTTCTGCAAGGTTCTGTGGTGAGCTAAGAAGTTGTTAGGAGTTCATTTATGCGCTGTGAATTTCCCGCTGCTCGCTTCTCTTGGATTTTTGATTTGAAGCCCAGTAGCTTCTCTTTCCCCATGTTGGTGAGTTAAATCCAATCTGCTAAGCTAATTCTTAATAGAACTTTTTAAAAATGGTGGGGTTTCGTTTTTCTCCAGCCAGAAACTGATTTGATTTATTTTGGAGATAGGGTTTACAAGAGTGTCATCAATCTACGTCAGGGTAACGAGGCATTCTGGGGAAATGAAGAATTTGTATTTGTATTTGTATTTGGTTTATTTGTATGCCGCCCTTCTCCAGGAGGGACTCAGGGCGGCGAACAACTCAGGGGGGAAAGGGAACATAAACACAGTACACATAATTAAAATACACGAAAATCACACAGCCATACCAGTCGAGAGGGGAGGGAACTCATCAACCCCAGGCCTGCCGGCACAGCCAGGTTTTGGCAGCTTGCCGGAAGGCCTGAAGAGAGGTGAGGGTCCGGATCACCGTGGGGAGTTCATTCCAAAGGGCCGGAGCTGCTACAGAGAAGGCCCTCCCCCGGGTAGTAGCCAGATGGCATTGGCTGGTGGACGGAACCCGGAGGAGGCCGACCCTGTGAGATCTGACGGGTCTTTGGGAGGTAATTGGCAGCAGGCGGTCTCTCAAGTACCCAGGTCCAATACCATGAAGGGCTTTATAAGTTACGACTAGCACTTTGAAGCGTATCCGGAGACCGATTGGTAGCCAGTGCAGCTCACGGAGGATAGGTGTAATGTGGGTGTACCGAGGTGCACCCACAATCGCTCGCGCGGCTGCATTCTGGACAAGTTGAAGTCTCCGAATACTCTTCAAAGGCTGCCCCATGTAGAGCGCATTGCAGAAGATTACCCATCCCTCCCCACTTGTGTTTATCCTGATGAAGATCAGATTTATATTTATTATTAATTTACCTGTCATTATTATTCAGCATATGATGACAACATGATAGAAGAGAAATAGACATATATACACAGTCTATGTAATTATAAGTAAAACCTCTATGATGGTATCACAGTGGCCTCATAACTGTCCAATTCAGCTATGCAGGTAATCACCTCTGGAACTGCTTCATGCAGTTCTCCTAGGCCAGTGAGGGCTAACCTTTTGGACATCGCATGCCAGTGGTGGGTTGCAGGCGGTATGCCCCGTATGGCAGAGGTGGGATTCAGCCAGTTGGCACCTATTCGGGAGAACCGGTTGACAGAGAGACAAAAGGAGAGAGAGAGAGACAGAGAGAGAGAGAGAGAGAGAACACATGGCCGGCAAGCCACTCCCACCAGGTCACATGGCCGGCAAGCCACTCCCACAAAGGAGGCCACACCTACAGAGTAGGTTCAAAAAAATTTTGAAACCCACCACTGATTTAGATATAGTTAACAGTCCATTAAGCAATACACGGCAGCCCCATTCTCTATTCTTTTTAATACTGCATAAAGTTTTTGCCCTAGGGTTTTGTTTTTTTTTACTATGGGGGAGATGTTGGCAATGCCTGGGGATTTCTGGGGATTCCTCCTCTGTGTTAGAGGCACTAAAATAACCAAGATGATATAAGGACGCAGCAGGGGGTTGGACCAGATGACCTCCGAGAGCCCTTCCAGCCCTGGATTGCTGTGCTGTTTCAAAGCATCTTCTGAAGCTGCATCTAGTGCCACGTTTGTGGTCTGTCCTTCTTCTCCTTTTTCTCTCTCTCCCTCTTTCCTTCTATCCATCCATATCACATTCACTTTCCCTTTCCTTTTTCTCCCTTCCCTCCCTCCCTCCCTTACTTCCACTAATCAATAGGCTTAGCCTGAACAAGGATATGATATACTGCTAGATATCATTTATTAAGAATTAAGCTTTGTTATTGGCTTCCGCTTATATTATTGTATACTGTCAGAAATTTGTTGTTTTCTAGCCTAGCAAATTGTAACCTAAACAATGGATGGCATTACTGCAAATGTTATTTCACTGCTGCGTCTCGCTTGTATTCTTGGCTTCAAAGCTAGGCACATTCTTGAAAACATAGAATAAATTGTTACACGGGAATATCAGGCCTCATAGATAAAGGAACCAAACTAGGGAGTTTTCCTGGCTCATAAATCCTTAAAGCCTTTTGCTGAAAAATAACTTGGAAAAGTGGGGCTGCCACCCCCTATACAAGGCTATAGGAACACTCCACAGATAAGGTGGACAGAGACAGGAGCTTGAACAAAATAATGCTTTAAAGATCACGTTGGTGATGAACCTTTGTCTCTGATTGAATAAACTTTGTTTCTATATGCCTAAAATGTGTATAATACTCTGAGCCGCTCTTGCAAGAGCGGCTCAGAGAGCCAAGGTGGCTCTAGAGCCAAGGTGGCGCAGTGGTTAAATGCAGCACTGCAGGCTACTGCTAGATCAGCAGGTCAGCGGTTCAAATCTCACCGGCTCAGGGTTGACTCAGCCTTCCATCCTTCCGAGGTGGGTAAAATGAGGACCCAGATTGTTGGGGGCAATATGCTGACTCTCTGTAAACCGCTTAGAGAGGCCTGAAAGGCCTATGAAGCGGTATATAAGTCTACTAAGTCTACTACTGCTATTTGCAGGGGGTGGCTATTCCTTACGTGCATTTATTTTTACGTTTTGGATATAGTTTTGTCACCCAGCTTTTGCTATGGCCATAAAAAAAAGCTGATATTTTTGCAAGCCGCGTCTTAAGTCTCACGCTCTTTGGCATTTAAGTAGCTCAGGAAAACAGCTGGAACCTTACAAGCATATTCTCCACATTTTATTTTCTAGGATGAAATAATGTTAGGGTGCTTATTTTCCATTGATTTCAATTTCAATTTCAATGGATTTGTATGCCGCCCAATCCTGAAGGACTCCGGGCGGCTTACATAAAAACAGTTTAAAAAAAATATTAAAAGAATTTAAAATACAAGACAGAGCAAATTAAAAAAAGACACAACATGCACTCGATCTTAATGGGGCTGGAGCTCAATCAGAGATCAGCAACCCCAGGCCTGCCGGAACAGCCAGGTTTTAACAGACTTTCGGAAGGCCGAGAGAGTGGGGAGGGTCTGGATCTCAGGGGGTAGATCGTTCCAGAGGGCCGGGGCAGCTTCAGAGAAGGCCCTCCCCCGAGGAGCCACCAGACGACATTGTGTAGTCGACGGCACCCGGAGAAGGCCCACCCTGTGAGATCTTATTGGGCGATGGGAGGTATGTTGCAGGAGGCGGTCACGGAGATATCCAGGTCCTAAGCCATGTAGGGCTTTAAAGGTGATAACCAGCACCTTGAAGCGTGTTCGGAGACCGAAAGGGAGCCAGTGCAGCTCACGGAGGATGGGTGTAACATGGGTGTATCTAGGTACACTCAGTATCGCTCGCGCAGCTGCATTCTGGACCAATTGTAGTCTCTGAACACTTTTCAAGGGCAGCCCCATGTAGAGCGCCTTACAGTAGTCGAGTCTTGAGGTGACGAGGGCATGAGTGACCATTTGGAGTGCCTCCCGGTCCAGATAGGGCCGCAACTGGTGCACCAGGTGAACTTGGGCAAATGCCCCCCTGGTCACAGCTGACATTGCACTGCTAGTTAGTCTAAAGAAAGGATTTGAGGATTAAATGATGAAGTCTTTACCCTCATACAGTAAAAGAGGTAACTTTCCAAAAGAGATCAGAAGCTTGTCTGGTATTGCACTGCAACACTGAAAAGATTGCTCCTTCTAGATAGGTTCCCTTGCCATTTGACTGGTTCTCCCTCCAGAGGTTCAAAAATAGTTGTACTCTATTCAATGTCCCATTGAACTTCCTAAATTACTAATATTAAGCACTTGATCTCACAACAAGCGTAATGAACAGTTCTGACAGTCTGAAAGTAAGGCCATTGGAAGCACACGCAGGCCAGATGGAATCACCAATTACAAAATTTTCCAATTGGGCTGCAATTTTCTGGCACCTGGTGCTTCATCGCTTGGATATTGTCAGCCTCTGTTTTGCTGCTGCTTCGGCTGCCATTGAAATGGGGAGAGGGGGCATGGTATTTGGGAGGGGACTACTAATTGTGCTGGAGGAAGATTCTGGAGTTTGCTGCCTCTCTTGCTGCGCATGCGGAGGAGGTTTCCCGCCAAGGCCAACAGCACCGACATTCCATCTGGGTGATGCCTTTCGAAGTTATCTCACACCTGACACTTGGGAGAATTATGATTGGACTGTAACTGGGATGCCAAGGGGTGGGGAATGGGTTATTCTATATATCATTTGCTTTCGCGCCTAAATAATCAGTCTTCGCTTTGCTACGCTTCTGATCATTTATAATTAGTAAAAGTACGCTTGATTTCTATCAATGGAGTCTCGTGGTTTTCTTTCCTAATTATTCAACGGAGGAGTGCTGACAGATATTATGCCTTGTATTTACAATGGCAACCTCTCCTGACAACGGAATCTGGACTTGAGAAACTCAATTTGTAAAGAAAAATGTCGCGCTGACAGAACATTGCCTGTTCCTTTGAAAAAAGTTTCTTTTTTAAATTTTATTTCTCATATACACATTCACAAATATACAATCTCATCACTATTATTATTAATGTGTACTATCTTTTAACATTTATAACCATTTCTCTCCCCCTACAATTAACAATATAATCGAGATTGATTTTCTACCGTCCCATACACAAGGGGTGGGTTTCAAATTTTTTACCTATTCTGTGGGCATGGCCTAACAGTCATGTGGCTGGGTGGGCGTGACTAACTTGATGTCACTCACCAGGAGATGTCATGGATTGGGTAAAATGTGGTGAAGCTCACTTAACAACGATCTTGCTTAGAAACCAAAATTTTGGGCTCAATTGTAGTAACAAGTCAAGGACTATCTCTGCCTTCCTCTACATGGCAGCCTTGTCCTAGTAAACTCCTTCTCCTTTCTGGCAATTTTCCTCTCTGTTAGAGGCACCAAAATAATCCAGACAATGTAAGGTTTCCTGCTGTAGCAGGGGATTGGACTAGATAAGCAGCCTTCTAGCCCTAAATTGCTGTGCTGTTTTTCTTTTTCTTTCTTTCTTTCTTTCTTTCTTTCTTTCTTTCTTTCTTTCTTTCTTTCTTTCTTTCTTTCTTTCTTTCTTTCTCCCTTCCCTCTGTAGGAACCCCCCTCCCCAAATAAAATATTACTCCCAGAAAGGCTCATTTCACATGCCTGCCAGATAGATAATGAGATAATGAACCTATAGAAAGTTTGGGTCCATTCACAAGCAGGGAATGATCGAAACTCTTTTAGAAACACAAAGCCCATTTTGCACAAACCCCAAAACATCAAAAACATAGAACTATATAAGAATCCTACATTTTATCCAGTTTCCACAACCAGGCATGCTCAGTTCCGATTTAAAGCAACAGCATTTTTTTCTACTTTGCTGAATCCCACTTAAAAAGTGAGATTCCTTCTTTCTTTTTATTTCTTTTTCTTTCTCCTTTCCCTTCCTCCCCCCCTCTCCCCCCCCTCTCTCTTTTAGTTTTTAAAACCTCTTTTCCGTTGCCTTAACCGGCAGGGAAAACAGACTTTAAAAAAGCTTCTGATGGAGGTTCAGGAGCATGGCCAAGCCATCATTACTACCGGTCCAATCTGGTACACCAGATTTTCACTACCTCTTCTGACATACCAGACAAAACCAGGAGGAACCTATCTCTACCATACACCCATCTTATTTACCCTACTTCTTCTCCCTCCCTCCCTTCTTCTCTCCTTCTCTCCTTTCTTATTTCCGCCTCTTCTTTCCCTTCTCTAATTCCCCTTCCTCTCTCCCACTCCTCCCCTCTTTAAAGAATATTGTGTGTTCTGATTCTCAAACACAATTGATCTCTGCAAGTGAGAATAAGCTGGTTAGAGGAATTTATACTAATCATTTGGGCGAATTCACCTTCTGCTGACAAGCAATTTAGGGATGATTCAACAGAGACTAAAGTTTTGAAGAAAGGATGTGGCGTATTAGTGGAAGAAGAAATAGTGGACTTTAATATATACACATGAACACACACATCCATATTACATAGGTACTGTATTGATAATGAGAGATGTTGGCACAATGTAATGTCAATTTAAAAAAGGGGTTTTCTATTTCCAATTTACTAGCCACCAATCTCACAAACAACCAACTCGGGATGATGTATAACGGAGCTAAAACAGTTAA